>NC_142947.1:23500509-23590509 GCF_046866305.1 Octopus bimaculoides
CATCCAGTTCTATTTAGCAATTCTGTTAGAGGTGTGAGTGCCAGGCAGAACAGGAGTGGAGAGAGCGTGTCTCCCTGGAATATTCCTCTTCTAATGGGGATGGCTTTCGTTTTCACAAGTCCCTCTTTTGTTTGGAGCTGTAGCACTGTCTGCCATTTGTTCATTGAGTGCTCTATGTATTTTATGATAATTGGTGCCACCTTGTTTATGGCTAGTGTTTCCAGAATCCACGTGTGGGGAACACTGTCGAAAGCCTTTTGGTAGTCCACCCAGGCCATACTGAGGCCTTTCTTCTTTCTGCGGCTGTCTTCAGTTATGGCTTTATTGATCAATAATTGATCTTTACAGCCGTATGAGCCCTTGCAGCATCCCTTCTGCTCTTCTGGAAACAGGTTGTTATTTTCCAGGTGTTTACTCACTCTCTGCGATATTATTGCAGTAAAGGCTTTGTAGATCGTAGGGAGACAGGTTATAGGTCTATAGTTTTGTGGTTTCTCCGTTTCCGTGGATTTGGGGATTAAGATGGTTTTCCCTTTTGTGAGCCATTCAGGCATTGTTTCTGGATCTGCTATTATGTTGTTAAAGTTTTCTGCCAGCTTTTTATGCATTGCTGGCAGGTGTTTTAACCAGAAATTGGGGATCTTGTCGTGTCCAGGTGCTTTCCAGTTGCTTAGTCTTTGCAGTGTCTGGGTGACCTCTTCAGTTGTTATAGGGGCCCAGAGTTGCTCAGGTGCTAAGTTCGTTGTTTTAATGGTCCTTTTTTGGGGTTGTTGCTTCACCGACCATATTTGTTTCCAGAATTTCTCTAGTTCTTCTGCTGTTGGTGCTGAAGTAATGTCTATTTTATTTTTACCCAGTTCTTGGTAGAGTTTTTTGGGGTTGGATTTGAACTGTTTGTTTTGTTCAAAGAAACGTTGGCGTTTCTCATACCGGCGGATCCTCTGTGCTTTGGCAAGGATGTCTTGCTTTAGTTTTTCTTTTGCCTCAGGTAAGTCTTTTTCTGTAATGCTGTATTTGTACAGAATTTTTGTTTTCTTCTTGTTACTTAGTAGTGTTGATTGTTTACTAATTTCGTTGAGAATCGATAAATCTTTTCTCTTTTTTTTAATTTTGTTCTGGATGTTATTTATCCACAAGGTCTGTTTGGGTGGTAGAACTCCTGTTCGGATGGGTTTGAGTGAGTATCCTGCTTCTTTTGTGGCTGCAGTGGCTGCCGCATATATCATGTCATTTAGCTCAGTGATATTGCCTGTTGTTTCTGTGGTTGTTAGTTCCGTGACGGCCAGGTTTATGCTATTTATTATTGATGTTGTTTTATTGTCTATTTTGATTTTTGGGAGATATAATCTGTGGTCCATTCTAAGATCTGTGGTTTTCAGTTCTTCGGTTATTTTCATTTTCATAGTATCGTAATTATTAGGTTTCCCTTCGTTATTTCCAGGCTTTATATTTGTTTTGCCTTCCTTTTCATTCATATGTTTGTCTGTGGTGTTCTGGATTGGTGCTTTTTGTACACTATTATACATCTCTACGGTCTGGGTTTGTTGTTTTTTGTTTACTTCGTTTTTGCCGGGCATGTTACGTTTGTCCTCGTGTTTTGCTATCTCAGTGTTTATATTATTATTTGGCATTGCTGTGTGACTACTATCTAGATTTTCCTGATGTATTTTTTCTTTCAATTGCTCTATTTCTATTTCTGATATTTTTTTTGCTTTTAGAATATATCTTCTTATGTTAGCTAGTTTGTTAGGGTTCATTGTTTTATCGAGGTCTATATTTACATTATTTTTCTTCCATGTTTTATATGTATGTGTTGTTGCGTTTTCGTTTTTTGGGTAGAGCACTGCTGTGAAATAGGCGTGTAGGATCGAAATGTGTTCCTCACGTGTCCATTTATGCCGTTTTGGTTTTGTTTGCGGGACATGAGGAACAACGTTTATTATTATTATTCCTACCTGTTTCCCTAGACTCAAGTATATTAAGGTTATGTGCTGCTATTATCTGTGCTACTTTCCTAGTATTTGAAAATCCAAATCTGAATAATAATATAAATGGCAGTAATAATAATAATAATAATAGTGAGAATGATAACAATGATGGTAATAATAATAATAATGATAATAATGGTGATAATGATAGTAGTAGTAATAATAACAATAATAATAATAATAATAATAGTGAGAATGATAACAATGATGGTAATAATAATAATAATGATAATAATGGTGATAATGATAGTAGTAATAATAATAATAATAATGGAGGTTCATTTATTAATAATAGGAGTAAGAGCATAATCACAGTAAAAGAGGTAAACCCTAGGAGAATAAAATTTGAAGGACCTAATGCGAAAGTCAAAAATATAATATATCAATGCAAAGTAAAGACTCAAACAGATACCATGACATACTTGGGGTGCACTTCAGGACAGGTATGCCGTAGAATTTCTAACCATTTCTCATGCTTTAGAGATAGGAAGAAAATGGCTAGCACTAGTCTTAGCAAATACATCTGGGGTCTTAAGGAAAGTAATAAACAGTATTCATTAGAATGGTCTATAATAGCTAGATAAATCCCATATGAGAGAGGAAGAAAGTATTGTTCGCTCTGTACGGTGGAACTATACCACATACTCTTCTCTAAGGATAAATTGATTAATAAAGTAAAGAATAATGCTCTGAAATGTACGCATATCATAAGAAGTACATTTCGTTGGTATAAATGATCTCAAGATGTGATGAAGTACAGCATGATGTCTCATGTATGTTTATGTATGTGCAATTATGCATATATGGATGAGTGCATATAAGTGTGTGTGTGTGTGTATATATATATATATATATATATATATATATGTGTGTGTGTATGTATATGTGTATATGTATGTATATGTGTATATGTATGTATATGTACATGTGTATGTATATATGTTGTATTTGTATGTATGTGTGTATATATATATGTATGTGTGTGTGTACGTATATGTGTATACATATGTATGTGTATGTGTGTGTGTATGTATATATGGATAGGTATACGGGTAAAGTGTATGTATGCATATGTATACGGGTAATATAGTATAGTAAAGAGAAATAAACAAAATAATTAATTAATCTAGTGGAAATCCACAGGAGAGCAATAAAAATAGAAAATTAAGGAGTTATCTCCCCTATAATAACAAAGACGAAAGCTAACGAGATCCTAAAGACTTAATAATAGTTATGTATGTGTTTTGTTCGAAAGGTAACCACTCCTGAAGAAGTGCCAAATGTCTAAACCCAATGGACCAGTCACTGGATAAGTTTGCCACAGAAATGTTAACATAGAGTGGTGAATAAATCGATATATCGAATTTGAAGTCTCTGTCTCTTTTGAATATGAAAATTTAAAAGTTTAAAAACCTTATAATATATATATATATATATATATATATATATATATATATATATATATATATATATGCGTGTTTGGTCCCTATTATCACCAAATGGTGTTGGTCTCTTTCGTCCTTGTAACTGGTTATTACAACGAAAGCACCAGATAATTATAAGTTCCAGGCGTTAAAAGGATAAAAAAAATAATTAATAGTGGCCGTTGTCCAGTGACTGATACCACAGGATGTAGGTAAATGTGTGCGTCTGCGTGCATTACATAGATTATCTAATTCGGACAAGGGAAGTCATCTCACCATGGTAAATTGAAGGGAGATAACTCTAAATATTTGTCGTTCAAAATGTTAGCTTTATTGCATGCGTTTCTCAATTTGGTCTAACATGCTTACTTGTATAAGCATATTCATGTTATGTCTGTACAGTAATCCTTCGACTATCTCGGGTGTTACGTTCCAAAACCCACCGCGATAGGTGAAAATCTGCGATGTAGAAACAGTACTGTACTGTATTTTTTAATTATCATTTTTTATAATTTGTATATGTTTATTTTATTATAAATGCAAAACAACACCACGGAGGAATCGATGTAAGCTTAAATAATAAACCGCGATATGGCGAGGTATCACTGTATTTGTAGAAGGCTGGCTAAACTGTTAAACCGTTAACAAAAACAGAAAAAACAGCTTGCTGGGTGTTAACAACTGTGTAGAAAAGGAATATGACAAAAAAAATTTGCGCAAATGAACCTGGGGTGAGGGGTGGAGGAGAGGACTTTCGGAAAATTCACAAGATCCGATTTTTCCGTCATAACTTTCGGAAAATGGATATATATTGATTGTTTTTTGTTTTTTTTTTTCCAAATCCTACCTTTTTGATTATGGAGGATCCGATTCTGAAAATAAATTTTCAAAAATCGCATTTTCAAAACTTCAATCCCCCCCCCCCTCATTTTTCACTTTTTCCGGAAATTCTTTTTTGTTGTTGTTTTTGTGAAATACGTAGAAAAATACGAAGATTAGGATTCTGAAAAAAATTGTTTGTAAAATTTCAATTTTTCAACAAGCAATACATATTGCCTACAATAGACCCAAAAGTGGTGCCGCCTCCATAAAAGTCTCACCCGAGGCGGAGCGCTCCTCCCCCACTCTAGGTACGCTAGTGTCTCTATGTATAATTAACCGTTATATATATGGCGTTAGCCAAACTGAACGTCCCCTCCTTCAAAGGCAACGCACATTCAACAACAACAAACATACGTATTTCATGTGGCCGCCCTGTGCGGTCTATGCACCTCCACACCACGCCACTGACACCTTGCCTATATTTTGCTTAAATAGTATCGAGGCATGTCTGCAATTGAATATTATTATGATTATAGCAAACAGTGATAATTGGTGAAACCAAATAGTGAGCTTTAAATATTCAATTCAAAATACTTATGAATTAAGGGAAACCAGTATAAGCTCTATTACTAATATCTTAGTGGAGGTGCAATGGCCCAGTGATTAGGGCAGCGGACTCGCGGTCATAGGATCACGGTTTCGATTCCCAGGCCGGGCGTTGTGAGTGTTTATTGAGCGAAAACACCTAAAGTTCCACGAGGCTCCGGCAGGGGATGGTGGCGAACCCTGCTGTACTCTTCCACCACAACTTTCTCTCACTCTTACTTCCTGTTTCTGTTGTACCTGTAATTTAAAGGGTCAGCCTTGACACACTGTGTCACGCTGAATATCCCCGAAAACTACGTGTCTGTGGAGTGCTCAGCCACTTGCACGTTAATTTCACGAGCAGGCTGTTCCATTGATCAGATCAACTGGAACCCTCGACGTCGTAAGCGACGGAGTGCCAACAACAACAACAATATCATCAGTAACTTTAAGTAATTAATTTCATTGGTTAATTGTCTAAAAATATGCTCATTTTCCACGCCTACTCAAATGACTGAAACAAGTAAAAGAATATAATTAGAAGTAATTAGATTTGTGATGGTCATTAACTGCTGATCGAGATAGAGGCAGCACCGACTTAACATAGGGCTTGTCTTGGACATTTCAAACCAAGAGATTTCTTCCAATCAGAATGAAAAAAATCGGCTCTGTTACTGGACTGATATTTTATTTATTGATTCCGAAAACATGAAAAGTAACGTTGAACATGGCAGGGGTCGCAACGAATACTGGAAGGCATTCTATCGGGTTGTATTAATAATAACTCTGCCGATTCCTTGCTTTATTCGCAAATAATAAATTTAACAAAACGAAAGACATAAAAAGGGAAATAAATCTTTACTATTTGCAAAAGTAAGCAATCACGAGCTAAAGCAAAAGACGGTAACTCTTTAAAATTCATTTAGTGTGTTGAAACAAATGTTGTTGTATTTGGGGATGGTCATATTGCCAGTTTAGCCAATAAAAACACACGCACTGTATATTTGGTGTTAATTTGCTTCAGCTTTATATTACATTACATTACATTAATCCTATTTCGGCCAGAGTTCTTTCGTCACACTTCTGTGACCTCATCAGTGGTCCTTTGCTTTCTTCTTTCTTATGTGTGTCCCTCCTTGCTAACTATCAGCCCGAAAATACTTCATACCCATCACCAACATCAGCAAATGCTAAACATTTTGTAAAGTTCGAGTGAGATCTACAATAGATTACATTTACGACATCCGAGGCAGTGTTACTATTACACATACAGATATACAGGCTCGCATCAAAAGAACAAAAAAAAGGAAAGATTTCTAACCCTAACCTTAACCGTAACTACAGAAATGTTTTGGAATTTTTGGCCGAATCATAATGTCCGTATTTTTCCGCATATTCAGAAAAAAAATTTTACAAAAACTTTTGGAAATTTGTTTTTCAGAATCATAATCTCCGTATTTTTCCGCGTATTCTGAAAAAAGTTTTAAAATGAAGGTGTAGGAAAGTGGTTATACACCATTAGGTGTATACCCGCTTCCGTACATTAAATTTCTTGAAGAAACAACGGAACGCAGATTCTGAACTATCAACACAACAATATTTATTGCAATAGAATTCGGCAGCACTTCGCCCTTTGGTTACTGAGACGCCGTCAATGAAGTTGCGTGGTTATTTGTGTAGCTCCAGAGTTGGAATGTTGGAGAGAGGCTGCTACGACGTCTAGGCTTTTCGTCGGCCAGCGAGAAAGAGGATGAAAATCCGCGCGAAGCTTGAATATCGATGACTACGCATGCGCATGAGACTCTTCCTGTATTCCTACCAGAACCAGTCCCTGCGCATGCGTGGATAGAAACTCCGAAAATGTCGTCTGCTATAAAGTCGTCACTACAAAGGAAATGGGGGTGGGGGTAATTTAAAAATGCCGATTTTTGGCAATTTTTTGCAGATTCGTGTTCCCCGTAGCCATCTATATTTCAATGAGTAATGTTGTTACGAGTTGTAGTGCTGATAGAGAAATTGTTGTAATAACTACGATACAAGTAGTAGTTAAGTAGGCATAACTACAGAGTTGTACCCCCCAGACTTTGGAAGGTCATAACTTTCAGAAAAATGAATATTTTTTAATGAAATTTTCTATGCATATAGTATTTATTATGTAGATTCCGAATATACAAAATTTTCCGGTGAAAGTGTTTTGGAATGGGGGTGAGGGACAATTTTCGGAAATTCCAACAGAGTCCACTTAAATTCTTCTTAACTTCCAGGAAAATGAATATTTTTTTCGTGCATAACTACAGAGTTGTACCCCCACGACTTTGAAAGGTCATAACTTTCAGAAGAAATTTTCTATGCATATATTATTTATTATGTAGATTCCGAATATACAAAAATTTTCGGTGAAAGTGTTTTGGAATGGGGGTGGGGGACAATTTTCAGAAATTCCAACAGAGTCCACTTAAATTCCTCTTAACTTCCAGGAAAATGAATATTTTTCGTGAAATTTTCTACAAATATACCATGATGTATGTACATTTCGAGCATGTAGGAATTTTGAAGGAAACAACTGCAGGTTATTTTTGAGAATTGTTCCCCACTCGGTGGTGTTTCGGAGCAAGTCGTCCATAATTGTTTCATTTTCTCTATTATGTGCGTATGTGCATCCGTAGATTTCTAATGAAGTTATGCGCAGAAAAGAGAAGCCGTCATAAGAAAACTTACGTTAAAAATAACATGCACACGATTTTTCTTTTCTCAATAGAAGTAAATTCCAAAGTAAACGTTTCTAGTAGAGAAGTAGAAGAGAACAGAAGCAGCGTGTTACTTCATTAGAAATCTACGGATGCACATACGCGCATAATAGAGAAAAATGAAACAATTAACCTGCAGTTGTTTCCTTCAAAATTCCTACATGCTCGAAATGTACATACATCAAGGTATATTTGTAGAAAATTTCACGAAAAAATATTCATTTTCCTGGGAGTTAAGAGGAATTTAAGTGGACTCTGTTGGAATTTCCGAAAATTGTCCCCCACCCCCATTCCAAAACACTTTCACCGGAAAATTTTGTATATTCGGAATCTACATAATAAATAATATATGCATAGAAAATTTCATTAAAAAATATTCATTTTTCTGAAAGTTATGACCTTCCAAAGTCGGGTGGGTACAACTCTGTAGTTATGCCAGATTCGTAATTTCTGTATTTTGTGCGTAGAATACAAAAAGAAAAGAAATCGGAAAAAAGTTAAAAATCTAAGAATTGGGGTAGGAAGAAGGAAATGAAAATTTTGAAAACGTGTTTTTTGGACAAAATCCTAAGCTCCAATATCGAAAACATAGAAGTCTGAAGAAATTTGGGGGAATAAGTGTGGGGAGGGTGCAAATTATCCAATATTCCTCCACCCATCTAATTTTAAAACTTTCCACTGTTTTTCGATTTGGAGGGGGAGGGCTGGGTTTAAAATACAGATAGTCTGATTCTGCCATTTGTTTTTCTTTATAATTTTTGAAATACTTCAAAATCAAAATTGTTCTGTGTTTGTGTAAGAGAAAATCATTTACTAACAGAAAATTATGTTATTAAGATGGTTTTCTCTTACACAGACACGCAAGACTCAATAGTGGAAAGTTTTGGAATTAGAGGTGAGGTGTAAATTTTTTTTTTTTTTTTTAATTATTTTATCAGATAATCGTATTAATTCCATTGTGAAATCCAAGAATTTTTTAAAAAGTCAATAAAGAGTGGAACGTTTGGGAATTAAAGAAGTAGGGGGGGGGGGGGGGGGGAATATTTAAAAAAAAAATTTTTTTTGGATAATTGTATTAATTCCATTATGCAGAAAACAAGTGAAAAAATTTTGTGAAAGTTCTTAAAAATATAAAAAAAGTTATGAGGGGTTTTAGCATGTCAAAAATTAATTTCTCTTCCAAAGACAGAGTGGCATTGTCTCTTTCACTTTTTCATTAGAATGTATTGAGACACTATGTTATCACAAAACTGTTAAAACTTTACTAACTAGATTGATCTATGACTAAACCTGGATTTAATTTAATCTTATACAAACTTTGCTATCAATTATATAGATAACTAGATTACAGGAAACTGAGTTTCCCAGCAATGGAGTTTTGTTTTGTGGGTTTTCTTTTTCTTTTCAAGGTTATTTTGCATGCTTTCGGTGAATGTGGCATTGAAATCACACATAGGAAAGGAAAGATTTGGCTGCTATTTCTTGCACGCCCTCATACCACGTAACAGGTTTTTCGGGTCCTTTATCGCAAATAGCTGTTACGTGGTAGCAGGGTGTGCTAGAAATAGCAGCCAAATCTTTGGGGGTGAGATATGTTGAATTCACTTGAAAAATACCTATGGAAAAAAACTATTTCATATTGAGGTTATGAACGGGTCTTTTATGAAATAGTTACTGTAATTTTTAAGTCATTTTCACTTTAGAATATTTTTTAAATATGCCAAAAAATAATTTTGTAATGGTATTCACTTGAAAATAATTTTTAAAAAAACATTAAAATATTGTCTGTTTAAAAAAAGCTGAAATATAAATACTTACTGTACAAACAACTTACATTTTTCAAATCACATTCACTTAAAAATATTTCTAAATGATTAAAATATTGTGTTTAACAAAAGTGAAAATAGAAACATTTACTTTAAAAAAAAATTGTATTTTTCGTTGTCAATTTACTAATAGAAAGATAAGAGCTTCTTCCCTTTCAAGATGAAGATTATTTTCAAAACATTTTCCCATTCTGCACCAATTTATGCAAAACTTGTTTCATTTCGTTCATATTAATATTTCAGGGTAAACTTAATTCATAGTATTTTCCCATTATGTACCTGTTTCGCTGAGTAATATTGCAAGCAAGCAAGATTCAATCTGACTTTTAATAGTGTATAGATTTCAAACATGGTCTGTAAACATAACTTATTTACATGTGCATGTTCATAAATGTTTCTCTTGCGCGATGACCACAACAAATACAGAAGCACCAGATAGAGATTACGAGTCTTTAAGAATTTTTTGTTTTTTAAAGAAACACTCAAATCCTCTTCCCCTACCTCCACTCATCACCTCTGAATGTTTCACTTTTAGCTTTTTAGAAAGTGGGAAAGTTTTCCCAGAAATAATGTCGTTTACCAGTTGTTTCTAGCATGCTGGGATTTCTCGTGGTGATCTAAAATTTTTGACATCTGCTATTTCAGTAGAATTCTTTGCATATGCGGAACATTCTGAGTTTTTAATTTTTTGAAAGCAGGTAGGTGAGGTGGGGGAAGAGCCATTGGGTGTTTCTTAAAGAAAATTAAAATTAAAAGAAAATTCCCAGATTCGTAATCTCTATTTTTCTACATGGATTAAAAAAAATTTGAAAAAAGTTAAAAATTAATAAATTGGGGTGGGGGGTAAGATTTAAATTTCGAAAACGTGATTTGGGGTCAAAATCATATTCTCCTATATCAAAAAAATAGAAACCATAAAAAACTTTAAAAAAAAAAAAAAAAAAAGATACCAGAAATGGGTGATTTATATGTCCTTTACCTTCACCAAAGAGAGTAGTGCTCAAAAGATTCAAACTTAGACTCAGATATCTTTACAGGGGATTGATTCCACAAGGTAAAGAATGGCTCTAAGAGGGGTCAAGTTGAACAGATATAGAGGACACATCCTTTACCTTTGCTGTATCTTCTATACTGAGAATCTCTGGATCTCATTTGCGGACTCTGTGTGTGCTGTATATTTTCTTAAAAATAGATTTATTTATTCAAGTCAGAGAATTTGTGGACGAGCATAATAATGATTTCAAATTTTGGCACAAGGTCAGCAGTTTCGGGGGAAGGAGGCAAGTCAATTACATTGACCCCAGTGCTCAACTGGTACTCTATTTTACTGGCTCCGAAAGGGTGAAAGGCAAAGTTGAACTCAGAACATAAAGATAGACGAAACACTGCTAAGCATTTTGTTTGGCATGTTAATGATTCTGCCATCTCATCGCCTTATTATTGGTTAATGGAGCAGTGTAATCATCATCATACGTCTGTTGTCCATGCTGGCATGGGTTGGATGGTTTGACCAGGGCTGGCAAGCTGGAAGGCTGCACCAGATTCCAGTCTGATTTGGCATGGTTTCTACAGCTGGATGCCCTTCCTATTGCCATGGGTGCCATTTGCTTGACATCAGTATCTGCCACGACTGTGATTTTACTTGACTTGATGACTCCTCTTTTCATATAATATAAATCTGAGACATCTCTCTTCTTTTTGATAGGACATTAGTTTGCATTTCCAGCAAGGTTTGAATCTAGCACAGGGAGATAATAAGATAAAATAAACCAACAAGGGAAGGAGTTTTTGTATGTAGTCACACATGACATTCCTCACAATCACATCTTCCTAGTCTTAAAATGGGGAGGAACCCACTGGATAGTGTAGATGTATTATGTCTGACTATAAGCTGGGATGGTCACCGATGGAATGTATTTGATCATAACTTGCCTTAATTAAGGTGATGATAGTAATGATGGTGACAGTGATGTTGGTAGTGATGTTGATGATAGTAATAATGATGATGACAATGGTAACAGTACTGATAATGTTGATGATGCTGATGATAATAATAATGGTGATGATACTCATGATAATGATGCCTCAACCACTGGATAACCAGTCAGACATGACAAGCGAACCATCACAGTTTCACATGATCAGTCTGTTAAGCAACCAATCAACATAAGGCTGTGGCATGATGTAGTTTTCTAGAATGTTCCTCTTGTACTCTATAAAAGACTGTTTTGCTGCTCAATTAATCACAGAATGTTGAAGACAGCTGGGCGACATGTGCCTTTATTCTTACCATCAGATGATTCCAGACATTTACGCAGATGGCCAAGGACCTCTGCTGCCATGGAGATTATTTGCACAGTTGATTTTGTATGTTTTTTGACCAGCCACATGTTGTCACACAGATAGCTTTCTATGATTTTAGAGCAATTTGTCTCTCTCTCTCAATCAGCAAATATTTATGTTGTTCACTATAAATAGCCAACACCAATGTCTTTTATGCCTGGCAATAAATATTCACTTAAATGTTTGAGGGTTTGCTTCAGTTATTATGCATGCAACCAACGAAATATATTGTCAATTCCTGTTACTCAAACAACCAAGTTACACCAGTGACAGTAGTAATGATGATGATGATGATTATAATGAGATGCAAGTTTTCTTTTAGAGGCTATTATGGTATTTCCGGTATTCTGCATGGATGTTATACTAATGCCCTTTCAGTACTCGGTATGTTTGACTTTTTCTAAGAATTCTCCTAAGTGTTTGTTTTATATTAACTACATTTTTTTCTCCAAATATAGAGAAACTAATTTCAATTTTAGTTACAATTAAGTTTTGTTTTTAGAAGAAATTTTAGAATTATCCAACATCTGCTTATTTCATTGCATAAAGCATTTTCATGCATAAAGTGTATGTAGACCGTGGCATATGTAAAACGTGTGCACTCCACCCACTTCCGGGGTTGTTTTTTTCCAAAATTTCTTCGGATTCTAATGTTCTCAATATAGGAGAATATGAATTTGCCCAAAAATCACATTTTCAAAATTTTAACTCCACCCCAATTTCTTAATTTTTAACTTTTTTCTGATTTTTTTTAGTCCTGATAGAAAAATACAGATTACAGAATTTTTGTTTTAAAATCTTAATTTTTCTTCAAGAAATACTCAATGTCCATTCCCCCACCTCACCCATCACCTTCCCTGCTTTCAAAAAACTAAAAGCTCAAAATGTTTCATGAGTGCATAGAATTCTACTGAAATATCAGACCACCACCAGAAAACCTGACATGCTAGAAACGACAGCTAAATGACACGATTTCTGAAAAACTTCCCCGCTTTCAAAAATGCTGAAAGTGAAACATTTGGAGTTTTTAGCTTTTTGAAAGAGGGGAAGAAAAAAATTTTTTTTTAATTCTTAAGGATTTGTAATTTCTGTATTTTTCTATGTGGATTACAAACAAAAATTTTGAAAAAAGTTTAAAATTTTAAAAATTGAGGTGGGGTGGGAGGAAATTAAAATTTTAAAACATGTTTTTGGGGCAAAATCCTAATCTATGTTGAAAACATTGGAATCCAAAGAAATTTTGGGAAAAAAAAAGTGGTGGTGATGGTGGTGGGGAGCACAAATGTCGCCTTCGACATGCTAGAAACAACAGCTAAATGACACAATTTCTGAAAAAACTTCCTTTTAAGATTATATCAAAAACCAGGTTTTTAAATAAGCTCATCACAAACACAAATTACAAAATAAAAAAAGGCTATTTCAGTTGAAGCTGAGCTAGGTAATACTTAAGTACAAATTATGTATTTCTTGCTGTGTGCATGCACAAAATTACAACTCAACTTCAATTGAAATAACCTTTTATTTTGTAATTCGTGTTTGTGATGAGTGTATTTAAAAACCTGATCTTCAATATAAACTTAAAAGGAAGTATTTTCAGAAATTTAGCTGTTGTTTCTAGCATGTCGGAGGTGACATTTGCACTCCGCCTCCCCACCCCTTAAAGAAACACTCAAATCCCCTTCCTCAACCTCCACCCATCACCTCCCCACTTTCAAAAAGCTAAAAACTGATTGCCTCACTTTTAGCTTTTTTTGAAAGTGGGGAAGTTTTTTCAGAAATCATGTTGTTTAGCTATTGTTTCTTGCATGTTGGGTTTTCTGGTGGTGGTCTGATGTTTTTGACGTTTGTTATTTCAGTGGAATTCTACGCATGCATGAAACATCAAACAAAAGTGAAACATTTTGAGTTTTTAGTTTTTTGAAAGCAGAGAGATGATGGGTGGGTGAGGTAAGGGAAGTAGCATTGAGTGTTTCTTTAAGAAAACTAGATTTAGAAAACAAAAATTTCCCAAATTCATAATCTCTGTAATTTTCTATGTGGATTTAAGAAAATTCGAAAAAAGGAATTAATAAATTGGGTTGAGGAGGGGGGAAATTAAAATTTTGAAAACATGACTTTTGGACAAAAATCTCCTATATCAAAAACATAAAAACCTGAAGAAATTTTGGGGGGAAAAAAGCAAGAAGTGGATAGGGTGCACACAAATGAGCAGTGTTTGGATCAAACCGCATGTCAATCTCTTCGTAAGTTTTTTTATTTTTGCGAATTTTCACAAAACTTTTTTCAATTCTGTCTTCTGCACAATGGAATTATTACTATTATGCAATAAGCTTTTTTTTTTTAATATCTGAAACCATCCTCTACTCACTTAATTCTAAAAGTTTCCACTGTTTAATGACATTTGTAATTGTATTGTCATTTTGGTTTCTGCTTCTATTTTATGCCCATAATATGCAGGGATCACTTGGGATACATTGCCAAATGTGAACTTGGATAAGCAAAGCAAGAGAAAGAGATGGAATGGTCATGGTCAACATGCTTTTGATCATAGGTTTATTCAGTTTGGGCTAAACTATGAGTAAACAATCATAATTAGTGTCATCAAGAAGCAAAAACGCCTCTCATCAACTTTAATTCCTGTATCTACTCAGTGACCACCAATATGGTTTTCAAGCATTCAGATCCACTGGACACCTAATTTCCTACTCTACAATTATTTCCTACATTGAGACTATGAAAACATCCTTCAATGGTGAAATGACAACCTACTTTGATTTAATAGTGTGTGTGAAGAGATAAAATTGGTAACTAGGGCAAAATGAATTTTTCATTAGGTGAGTATTTGTTAGAAGTTAAAATACTTTATAACTCAGAAGAGGAAGGCCAGTCTTTCATGCGGTCATCGCTAAGCAGAGGACTGTGTTCATGAAAGCTCCTCAGTGAGGGTGAGGCCTAGAATCTGTAATGCAATACACTTGTAATAACTTATAATAATTCTGCTTGTCACTGCATTACTTAGCCCATTCGTAATGCGCTCATGTGATTAGAGAAAAAGAGGGAGAGAGAAGCGTCCATGACGTGAGGTAGAGGGAATGTAATTGTAACACTTTCACATGATTAGTTGAAAAAGGAGAGAGAAAAGAGGAGAGGGAGGGAGCGCAATATTTATTATGTGGTTAAAAAAGTTGAAGGTAGAGTAGAAAAGTTAAAAACATAATTTTAGCAGTGGGATGATGTTCTGATAGTGAGGTTAAAGAAAGGTAAATAGAGTGGAGGGAGAGAGAGAGAGATGGTGGTAGTGGTGGTGATTGGATAGTGAAAAATATATATTTTTTAATTTAGCTAAGTTTTTTTATAATACCTATCACTTAATGCATGCGCATAAATGCAATTCTGTGAAATATTCACATTTATGTGGCAGATATATGCAATTTAACGAAAGGTTATATTGTATGTATAAGATTTTTTTTATGGGGAAAATGGAAAAATAAGAGTGAATATTTATTTTATGGGAGCTGTGTAAGTCTATAAAATAGTACATTATTGTATTTCAATTTCTTTCACTTTTCAATGAATAGCAGATGTGTGACTATCTTTCCATACAGACACAACACAGGCTACACTTTCAGGTTTTGTGGATAAAGTTTTTAGAAATAACCCAGTAAGTTTACCATTAATTCCATGAAATATTCACAGGTCCTGCTAGTAATATTCTATATTATAACTGCAGTATGGTCATGACAACATCACAGTATCTGAGCATCCGCTTTGGGTGAAAAAATAATCAGCTCTAAATTTGAAATAACACGTTTTACTCAAGTCTTATACTGAACTTATTCTTATAAATAATTATCATACTTCTATGCTGAGTGTTGAAATTAATCTTTTATTCATCACAGTGAGTTTTTTTTATGTAGCCTTGTGCTAACCTTCCCTTGTTAGCTAGATTAAAAAAAGAACGGTAGTTATATAGTATCCAGGTAATCTGACAAAATCATGTCTTATAATGCGAATACACAATTCTATTGGGATGTAAATTAATGTGACAAGCTCAATATCTATTCCTTTATTGTTATCCTATAATCGAATTGTTTTTGCCAATTACTGTTAGAAACACTAACATTTAACAACTGATTCCAATTGAATTCTAACAATTCCTCATGGTTTCTGCCTTTACCAAATTGTACATTATTGCAAAACCACTCCTTGTTAACAATAATCTACATTTGTTCTGCTTAAATTGAGCACCAACTGCATTGTTCTCATCAGTCTAGGTGGAGGCTGTAAAGGTCACTGCCTTTCTCCTTTAATTAATATATTAGAGACTAGCTTAAAAGCCACCCTATTGGGCAGCTTTTAAGTTAGTATATATAGCTTTTAAGCAACTGACCCTGAATGGGAAGATCCGCAAACAGATCTCTGACTTCTTTTGGAGAATTTGTTGCAATTGTTTCCTCCAGAGTCATATTCGTCGCAAAAAAATCACCAAAAATAATCACAATAATGAAAACATAGGAATCCAAAATTTCAGGATTGCAGGTCCAGATTCAGCCCGGAATGATTTTAATTTACTCACAAAGGTTAGCCTTTAGATTATAAAAATCGTTATCGTACAAAACAATTTGTCGCAAAAAGTCATGTAAAAAATCGCCGAAAACAATCACAGTAATAAAAACTTGGGAATCCAAAATTTCATCATCGTGGGTCCAGATTCAGCACGGAATGTTTTTAATTTACTCCTGGAGTCAGCCTGATTCCAAAATGGTATGATATGTTGGGCTACGGTCTCTAGGAGTAAAGTTGAAAAAGTGCGACACATTGACATTCACATTTATTATATTATATTATTATATTAAGGTGGCGAGCTGGCAGACTCGTTAGCCTGCTGGGCGAAATGCTTAGCAGTAGTTTGTCTGCTGTTAGGTTTTGAGTTCGAATTCCGCCTAGATCGACTTTGCTTTTCATTCTTTTGGGGTCGATAAAATTAGCACCAGTTACACACTGGGGTCAATGTAATCAACTTAATCCCTTCCCACAAAATTTGAGGCCTTGTGCTTCCAGTAGAAAGGATTTATTAAAGTTGAAGAAGTGTGACACACTGACATTCACATTTATTGTATTAGATATATTTAATTTTGGGGGAACTTTATTTTATTTAAAGTGTTTTTTTATATATGTGTGTGTGTGTGTGTGTATATATGTTTATATATATATATATATATATATATATATATACATATATATGTATATGAAAGAAAGCAAAAAAGAAACAAAAATGATAGTGTTCAGTATGTCGGCAACAGGGAATTCTGTCAAAGAGAGATGGTTAAACAAAGTTGTACATCATTTCACTTTTTCTCTTAAATACCCACTCTTTCTCTCTTTTTTTTATTATTACTCCCACTGCCACCATCAACACTACTACTTTTAATAAAGCATCATCAACTCTCCCTAAATTTCTTTGTCTCTCTTTCTCTTCCTCTCTTTTTCTTTCTCTCTCTCACTCTGTGTCTTTGCCACTGCCCTCACCATCTCTATACCTACTATTATTCTCACCCCATCATGAGGAATAGTAGGACTATCATTGAACAGTCAGAGAGGTCTAAGTGTGATACACTAACACACAGAAATTAGTTTTCACATTTATTATATTAGAAGAAGAAATAAAATTTACATTTATTTAATCCCTGAATACTACTATCATCATCTTAAAAACAATCCTTCCACACAATATTTATTTATGCTCCCATTTTAAAGCCTGACCAGGCTCATGGGCCCAGTTTCCTGGTTTATATGGTGTATGTGTCCCCACACCCAGCTGGATGGGACGCCAATCCATCGCAGCTTTACTCAAGAAACAGGAAGAAAGAGTGAGAAAAAGTTGGGGTGAAAGAGTACAACAGGAGTCGCCACCACCCCCTGCCTGAGCCTCATGGAGCTTTTAGGTGTTTTCGCTCAATAAACAAGCACAATGCCCAGTCTGGCCCTCAAAAGAATATAAATTTACCACAAATTAGACTACTGCCAACATATTGGAGTTGCATTATGGTTAATTACACAAATATTTGAGATAACATTGACAAAAGGAAAAATCACCCAACTGCTAAGCAAATGTTAACTTGCTGATATACAACAATTACTTCACTACCTGCCATTTGCATTTTACATCTGTTAAGAGTATCAGCTACTTTTGAACTAGCAAATCATGTATCCATATCAATATCTCTGCTTGCTAACTTCTTGTTATCTTTAGTGTCTCTCGTCTCCAGGCCCATTAAACACTGTCCTATCATTCCTCTTCAGAGCTGTGAACTTCTATGATTCCTTCTTTGAAGTGAAAGCTTGATATTCAGGATTTCATTTTGGCTTTGTTACAGGTGCATGATTTACAGTGACTTTGAGGGTTAGGGTTCCTTGATATTTAGTTTTTCTGCTTCTGGTATTTGTTGTGAACATTCTACGAATAGCTATAACAAATACATGAGGCAGCAAAATCTAACAACAGGGAGATAACTCTTTTGCGTTTAAGGGGAGCTAACTTAGTTCTACTCTGAAATTTTCATCAGCATGAATTACTCGAAATAAACACACACACACAAACGCTCTAGCGTGTGTATGTACTTGTTTTGCAGGATTCTTCATGTGAAATCGTTTGTTGGAACAGGTATTGTTATATTTGGTGATAGTCATCTTTTGCCAATTAAACACGCATTATTTATCTTCGCTTCAGCTTTATTTTTATTATTTTAGTTTCTTTATGAAAACTCTTCCAAATGGAATAAGCAGAACAAGAGGAAACACGTGGGATAAAGAGTCGTTGAAGAGGTCACAGAATATGTGACGAAAGAGATTTGACACAAAGACACTAAAATGATAATAATAAAACTGAAGTGAAGACCAAATTTATAGTACGTGTGTTGAATTGGCAAAAGATAACCATCCCCAAGTATAACAATATCATTTACTTGTTTCATTTGACTGTGGCCATGCTGGAGCACAGCCTCGAAGGGTTTAGTCAAACAAATCGACCCTTATTTTTATGAAGTCTAGAAATTATTCTATCGGTCATTTTTGCCGAACCACTAAGTTATGGGGACATAAACACACCACCACCACCAGTTGTCAAGCAGTGGTGGGGGATAAACACAAACATACATACATACATATATATATATATATATATATATACACACACACACAATATATATATATGTATGTATACACACAATATATATATATATATATACATATATATATATATACACACACACATGACAAGCTTCTTTCAGTTTCCACCCACCAAATCCACCCACAAGGCTTTGGACGGCCAGAGACTATAGTAAAAGACACTTGCCCAAGGTGCCACGCAGTGGGACTGAACTTGGAACCATGCGGTTGGGGAAGCAAGCTTCTTATCACACAGCCACACCTCTAGAATTTAAGTATCAAGATTTGAGGAAAGGCTGATCATGATACCAATCTATTTGGTTTTGTTACAATTATTCCTGAGTATGACTTTAAACTACATCCAGTAGTGGGGCCCTGCTTCGGAACTTCCAGGATTTTGAGGAGTGCAGAATGATCCTTTAGCCACTGTTGTTCTCAGGTCAAGTCTGATCCAGAGTTGTAACACCCATCAAGTTCCCTGCTATGGGCTAAATAGCATGTAGCCACCTGTGCCAGGGTACATTGAAATGAATTATGGGATGCAGCATGGTGGATGTGAACTATTTCAGTAGATAAACTTATTGAATCAATGGCAAATATTTCTAGATGCTGAGGGATAAACAAACAACTGTCAATAGCCAGGACCAACTAATTCAGTCAGCAAAGTACTATTATCAACTGTAGCCATGACATGCACAGATGAGATATTCCAGCTAGCTAAAGACTAATATGATTTATTGCTAGGCACATTGCTTGAGTCAGATTTGGACAATTAGAATAAAGCATCTCTAGTTAGAATGTGTGTGTGTGTGTGCGCACGCGTGCATACATGCATGTGAAATTAACCTTTTAATAACATAGATTTGATATTGAGTGCACAAAAAAGCTGCTTAACACTCAAATAAATATTAATAAAGAATAACAACAACCATCAATAATAGAAAAACAAAGTTGACATTTCAACTTTATCCTTATTTTCATAAGAGTAGAAAAACAAAAGTAGTAATTATAGAGCAGTGGAAACGACAATGAAAACAATGAAGAAAAGACAAGAACAATAATGGAAGTATTGGACAAAAAGTTGGGAAATCAGCATTGTGTAAGTAAATGAGATACTTGGCACTTGTCACGTGGGTTTGTCTATTTCTGATTGGATGTTGGTGTTATCAATGATTGAGTAGGCCTTTAATCAAAAGCTTTCTGGCCTTATCCATCCTGCCTTATCCATCCTGCCTTGTTTTCAAGAATAGTGTACTCTAAGATTAGATAGTTCAGTATACTTTTCCTTACTTTAAAATGCTAAGGTGTGATTTGTGGGAGATGAAATGTTTTCTAATGACATTGAGAGTAAAAGAGAGAGAGTGGTGGGGAGAGAGAAGGTTTGATAATGAAGAATAATAGAGATGTAGAGGTAATACAGAGAATTATATCTGGCAGCAGGATCAGACATCTGCAGCAGGCTCATTGTAGACATAACAGATACTAGTCTCCGAGAGATAGTTCCATCTTACCCAAGGCTTTGCAAATAAAATTTCCTTGTGGAATTTTTTCTTTTTTTTTACAAAATTAACTGGCCATGACATTTTCGTCCCTCCAGTTGTAGAAAGGTTATGTAGCTCCAGTCATTTGAGACTGACGAGTCACCTATTCAGCTAAGCGCTTTATATGTGTGAAACTAATGTTCACTCTATGACCTTCCTTAACTAACAACCTCCTAAATATATTATACATACATAATATATATTCTGTTGTGGTGGGCAGATCTTGAGTACAGCAAGATTTCATTCCTTGATATGTGTGTGTGTGTGTGTATATATATATATACCAACCTGTGTATCATACTTAAAGCAGACACATCATAGAAAGGCTAATTGACTGCAGTCAATTACAAAAATATATCAACCCAAACAAAAATTGACCAGCACCAGTGGTGGCATTGCCAAATATGCATTTCTGCCCCTTTGGGTTTCATCAGTTGCAAGTATCCACTGACAAATGCATGCTAAGACAAAATCTCTCATTACCAATATAGTATAAGTGATTGAAAAATCACTGTTACAATTAGCTAACTGGATAAAAATTCTTGGTAGAACTCTAAAATTATAGTTCAGGTGTAGTACTAACCATTAACATTTATGTTGACATCTAGATTTCAAATATTATGCATAGCTTCTTTTCTCATCCGAGATCATTATCTGGTCCATTTGGCTTGCATTATATTAAAGTCATAACAAAGATGTTCCACCAGTATTCTCTCATACTACATGGTTATGTGCTCCACACCACTATAGCTTCTTATATTTGTCTTCTCAGGATTATCCTTTCTACAGATTTCCTTAAGCAATGTTGGTTCTAGCCACATTGTCTTACAGGCTGGTAAGACTATATTTTCTGACAGCTTATGATGTGATGACATCCTCAACATTAATTCCAAAGGGTCTGCATTGATTATCCCATCTAGATTGTTTACCAGCATCCCTATCCCTTTTCTGCATCAGGTATTTTGTGATTATTTCTTGCTTCTGTACTGAAAGGCATATCTCAGTTGTTAATTGAAGGTAGATTACTCTAGTTATCAATGTTGTTACTTTGAAACCTCCTGAAAATATAACCTGCATGACTGTTTGCTGTATGTATACAATCTCTCTTCTGATAACCTGTTACAGTAGAGTTGTGCAACTTGTTTGAGTGTATATCCTTGGTTATTAGACACAGAATACCTTCTGAGAAAACCCCTTTCCAACTCATGATCTTCTCAGCCTCACATATGCATACCTGGTCCATGGATGGACTTTAATATTTCTGTCAGAAGATATTGCCAAAGAGATATGATGCAATACTGAAAGACTGTTTGGATCAATATTAAACCTCTGCTGTCTTGTTTAATATTAAACTAGCCTAAGTACCCAGCATTGCTCGGAAGTTTAAAGAATGTTAAAGGAAATAAATAGATTTATTCTGATAAAAAAATATATTTTCAGAAAAATTCTATCAGATATCATGAGTACAAACAAAACTATTAAAACAAATCCTGAAATCAATCACACTTTAATTTTGTAGAACTTCTAAATATACAACGTTTTCAGTGTGTCCTTTAATTGGGGTACAAATAAAAAGAGTTTTGGGACTTCCAACTCATGAACATCTTATGTATAATTTCCCATGAGAGAAGCAAGGAGAAGCAAGGTTAAGTCCAGCAACCTTGAGAAATTGTCTTTGAGATTTGTTTATCGACATAGCAAAACTTAGTTTCCCTGGGAACTGGAGCCATTTAAATTTAAAGCGGAAGTCAGATGGGATTAACAGGATCTATGGAATGAAGACATCCTCACCATTATATTTCCCAGTGATAATTGCTGCCTCTAGGACATGGAGTTGCATCACTTTCACCACCAGTCTGGTGCCATTGCACAGGTGAGATGGATCCAAATTCCCGAGTAGCATGATTGAGGCCCCCTTTTTAAGTGTTAAGTTGTGAGGTGGCATCCCAGATGGCTGTAGAGAGTTCAAGAATTCAGTTGGAGAAACTACAGCTTGGTCCTGATCAATGACAGTGTTGATGGATTTAAAAGACTGTTCTTGTTCTAGCAACAGCTGCAAGAGATCCCAATTGATTTTGTTGACAGCATCATTACATGGAGCTAACATGGCTTGCTCACATAGCCATTGACTGTTGCTAAAGTTTTGTGCAATGTTTGGAAACACAGGCATTTTGAGATCATTGACAGTTGGTATCATCTCACCGCAGGGTAGCTTGGCTTGTGTTGCTGTTGCAATTCTCCATATAAATGATAGCAAAGTGTGTATCAAATGAAATTAAAATCCTAGTTCAGTGACAGATTGATTAAGTTAGTAAAGTTTTAACGCTGTTGGTAACAACATATTCTCTCTTCTAATTGAATATTGAAAAAGAGAGAAAATTCCACTCTCTCTTTTGCAAGAGAAATTAAGTTAGCTTGGCTCATGTAGGGTGCATGACATCACCTTTAACCCTTTCCAATGTCTAATATGTACATGTACAACCTTTAGACTTTTATAGAGGGTGAGTAATAGGGATGCTTGGGAAAGGGGGGTGGGAGGGTAGGGGAGAGGTTTCTCAACCCCCACTTCTCCTTTACCCAGTGGTATAATTGAGAAAGGTATAGAAGGCCCCCCCTCCTCTGAGAGGAGAGGTGCTCCCCACCTTTGCTGGCTAGTATGTAATGTTAGTTTTTAGCATACAATATTTTTTAATTTCTATCCAAGTAAAATTACTCACATTTGATTTAAAATAGAAACATCCAGTGTTAATAAGTTGAGTTGCTCTAAGAATATTAAAAGCAGGTAATGTAAGTTGTCGGTATATCCAAGAATAAATACTCACATAGGATTTAAATGTGAACCAAACAAGAGTAGAAAAGAATAATTTAAAGGTATTTTAGAGAAAGGGTCATAGGTCAAGTGTTTGTTATACATCATCCAGTGTGGAGATGCAAAGACAAAAAGATTTAAGAATTTCACAACAAGCAACAGGTGAGTGGATTCAGTTTCAAATCACCAGCAAAGACATGCGAGGCCCTTACACAGTCAGAAAGTTGAAAAAATATAGAGAAATTATCGACTTGTACGATGTATCATCTCAGAATATCTTTTCAATTGTGATAATAAAACAATTGTTTTCCTCACCACCTCACCACCATCAAAAATTA
The DNA here is from genome assembly GCF_046866305.1 of Octopus bimaculoides. NCBI lineage: Eukaryota > Metazoa > Mollusca > Cephalopoda > Octopoda > Octopodidae > Octopus > Octopus bimaculoides. Next base: position 23,524,100 of record NC_142947.1, read on the forward strand.
ATTTCTCTTCCAAAGAGAGAGTAGCAGTATCTCTTTCTTTCAATTTTTCATTAGAATGTATGGAGACATTATGTTGTCACGAAAATATTTAAACTTTACAAACTTGATCGATCTGTAACTAAACCTGGATTTAATTTCGTTTTATACTCACTTTGCCAACAATTATATAGATAATTGTGAGTATGGTCTGTAGAAATAACTTATTTTAATGCAATGTTTATGTGTACATTTTCATGTTTCTCTTGTGCAATCACCCCTACAAATACGTGCACACAATTTTGGGAACTTAATCATGGCTGAAGTTCAACTTAAACCGTCTTACCTCCACCCCAATTTTGAAAGTATCGTTTAAGTTTTCTTTTGGAATTAAAAAAAGTATGTAAAAATAACTTGTTTTCCCACAGAACTTTTTGATGAAGTTAAAGGACGTGTACACCACCCGTTTCCAGATTTCTATGTTTTCAATATAGAAGAGTACAATTTGGTCCAAAAATCACGTTTTAGAAATTTTAATTGCCCCACCCCCACCCCAATTGATTTTTTTAATTTTTGAGTTTTTTTTTTTAATCCACGTAGCAAAATAGGAGATTATGAATCTGGGATTTTTTTTATGAAACACTCAATGTCCTTCCCCCACCTCACCCACCCATCACCTCCCCACTTTCAAAAAACTAAACGTCTGATGTTTCACACATGTGTAGAATTCTACTAAAATAGCAAATGTCAAAAATATCAGACCATCACCAGAAAATCCGACATGCTAGAAACAAGTAAATGACATTATTTCTGGAAAAACTTCCCTGCTTTCTAAAAAGCTAGAAGTGAAACATTTGGAGTCTTTAGCTTTTTGAAAATGGGGAGGTGATGGGTAGTGGAGGTTGGGGAAGGGGATTTGAGTGTTTCTTTAAGAAAATTTTTTTTTAATCTTTAAAGATTTGTAATTTCTGTATTATGTGGATTACAAAAAAAAAAAAAACAATTTCAGAAAAAGTTAAAAATTAAAAAATTGGGTTGTGGAGAGGCAAATTAAAATTTTGAAAACGTGTTTTGGGGGCAAAATCCTAATCTATATCGAAAACATAGAAGTCCATAGAAATTTTGGAAAAAAAAAATGGGTGCAAGGGTGCAAATTATCCAATAAATTATATTTTTAAAATATTCCCTCTACCCACTAATTCTAAAACTTTCCACTGTTTTTTGATTTTTTTTTTTTTTTTTTGTTGTTTTAAAATACGGACAGTCCGATTCTGCCATTCATTTCTCTTTATAAATAGACTTGACTATTAATTCTGCCATGAAGGGATGGGGCCAGTAGACTTCCAAGATATAGCCCCTCCAGATCATCATAGATCCTCCCCCATGTTTAACAGTTGGAAGAAGGCAGTCTAGGTCAAATGCTTCTTTTGGCTATCTTCACATGTATACTTGGCCGGTGGTCGGAAACAAGGTCAAAGATGACTTGTCTGAGAAAATAACATTCTTCCACTGCTGTAGGGACCAATTCTGTAGGTTTTTTACTCCACTCTAAATGCTTTGCAACATTTGTTTTTCAAAGGAGTGGTTTTCTGATTGCAGCCCTCCCATGAAATCTGGCTTTGTACAGCTCCTGGCAAACAGTTTTAGTGGAAACTGGGTTCTTGAGGTGGCCATTAAGCTCTGCAGTAATTTTGGGAGCTGAACTCTTGTGACCCTTTCTAACAATTCGCGTAAGAATCCGACGGTCCCTATCTGAAAATTTTGGTTTTCTTCCCAAGTTTTGTTTCAACAAGGAGGTTTTTCCTTTTTTTCTCAAAAGCTTTCATTACTTCCTGATACACCAAACATATCGGCTGTCTTCATTACACTAGCGCCTGCCATACAAACACCAACAATCTGACTTCTTTGAAAGTCCGATAGATCTGTCATTTTAATGAATTTTAATTACCTTTATCTGATGATATCTGAAAAGCAGCAGCAATTTCAGCAAAACATATTAAGTAACACTAATAATAAATCAAAAACCATAAAAATAAACAAGCTTTTGACAGTTTTATAGATATTCCAAAGTTATGATGCTAGGTGTTTCCATTATTTTGTTCAATCCCTGTATAAATTTATATAGTTATATATATATAAAGGTGTGCCAATCTCTCAAAGTAGATGTAACATGTGGAAGTGGGAGACCCAGGAAGACATGAGATGAAGTAGTAAAGAATGACCTCTGGATGCTGAACCTTTCAGGCAAGATGACAGAGAAACAGGATGCCTCGTGCGTTGCTCTCTACTCAAGAATATCCCAGCTCCACAACAGAAGTGTTAATTGAAGTCTGGTCCCCCTGGTGGAGAGGATCAACCTGCTTTCACACTCAACCAAACTTTCACACTTCAGCATTTAACTGGCCCAAATATTCTACTAGATGCAGTCTCTCACAGTTATGCAACAACATCATTGTGAAAATAAACAATCACATAATTGAAATTTTGAAGCTATGAGATAATGCCTTGTTAATTCAAAATGAAAATGAATAAATAAGCATTTCATTTGAAAGAGTAATCCCAATGTTAAGGGATTAATAGTCTTTTAACTGTCAATTTTTATACACTAATTTTTCTGTATGTTTAACCCTTTAGCATTTAAACCAGCCATATCTGGCCTGAATATTCTGTCCTACCCTACAATGTCATTCCAAAAGTAGACAATCATATCATTCAAAATCTTGAATCTACAAAATACAGGATTAGTTTAAAACAATGTTAATAAATAAGCATAACATTTGATAAAGTAATCTGAATGATGAGAGAGAAAGAATACTGTTGCTGATTGTAGATTGTATGAGGTTGGTAGAAATATGTCATATGAAAGAGAGAAAGACTATCAACTCTACATTCATACAAGTTGGTCAAATGACTCCCACAAAACAAGCTGTGTTGTTTAGCTCCATGTCATCTCTGAACAAGCAGACCCATAATTAAATCCACTCTTTTTGTCATTTAACTTTTTTATACAGGCATAATATAACTAAAACTACATTTACAGTGTCATTATCTTGAGCTGGTAGGGCATGATGTGGCTGCTATTTTTATCAAATTGAACAACCACACAGAAGTTCCCTGATGGTTCACCAGCTCAGTGATATAACTGCATCTCTTAATATTTATTTGTCTAATGGTAAGGCACAGGAGTGGTTGTGTGGTAAGAAGCTTGCTTCCCAGCTTCATGGTTACGGGTTCAGTCCCACTGCATGGTACCTTGGGCGAATGTCTGCTATATAGCTTCGGGCCAACCAAGGCCTTGTGAGTGGATTTTGATAGACAGAAACTGAAAGAAGCCCATTGTATATATATATATTTATTTTTGTGTAACTGTGTTTGTCCCCCCCCCCCACTCGACAACCAATGTTGGTGCAGCTAACTCCCAATAACTTAGCAGTTCGGCAAAAAGAGACCAATAGAATAAGTACTAGGCTTACAAAGAATAAGTCCTGGGCTCGATTTATTCGACTACAGGTGGTGCTCCAGCATGGCCAGTCAAATGACTGAAACAAGTAAAAGAGTAAAAAGATAAAAGCCTTTCTCTGCAGTAAAGGACATTACAAGCATTTCATAAACTATTGATGTTACTCTCTGTCTTACCATTTATTGTGGTTATATTTTACCAAAAGATGATCCAACAAATGAAACACAAAGCAAAATTTATCTCTGCTCACTCAGCTATATTCAGTGGAAGGTAGAATCATTGTTGTTTTTCATCTTGTTTTTATTTATACTTTTTTGAGTGTTTTTTTTTATGAGTATTTGCATATACATGTAGAAGGGCATGTGTGGGAAGAAGTTTGCTTCACAACAACATGGTTCTAGGTTCAGTCTCACTGTAGTGCCTTCTACTATATAGCCTCAAGCTGACCAAAGCCTAATGAGTAGATTTGATAGATGGAAACTGAAAGAAGCTCATTATGTATGAATATGTATGTGTGTGTGTCTGAGTGTAAGAATGAGTCATGTGTCTCCCTGTCTTGACATCAAATGGTAATTGTAAATGAGTGTCACTGTCAAACATACAATGCCATTTATTTACAATATTCTGTGAGAACATATTTGACCATGGGAAAATATTACCTTGCTTGGAAACAAAAAGGGCATCTAACTAAAAATCCTGCCTCAAATAAACTCTGACCAACCCATGCAAGCATGAAAAAGTGGAGGTTAAATGATGACTCTTGTGAGTGGACTTGGAAATGGAAAGTGAAAGCAGCCTGTCATATATTCATATATATATATATATATATAATGCGAGAAAATTATGGGTTGAGGGTTCAACCCACTAAAGGATAGTATCTATCCAATATACTGCTAGGGCAAGAACTATTCGGATAGAATGGGGCATGCCAAAGCTAGGCCGAAACAGCTGTAAGATTAAACTTCTGTTCATCCTCTAATTCCTTATGTACTTTGTACTTCTATCTGTAAACTCGGTTGGCAAAATAACATGGTTTGTCATAAACACCTGTACTTTGGGTTTTTTCTTTTTTTGTCACTTTAGCTATGAATTAAATTAATGAATTCAACGGGATACACTGTCTGCAAGTAGTTGGGTTCAGCATATTATCCTCCATTTTCTAATTGATATATATATATATATATATATATGTACATGTGAAGGGAGCTTCTCAACTAGTCTGCAAGTTGCTTTCTGATTTCAATCTATTTATAAAAGATTATGATGTTTATAGTAAGATAAAAGTGTGTTGTACATTTCTTAAAAATAAAATTTAATTTTAAAATAAAAACAAATGAAGATCTTTATTACTTTAGCAAGACAAAATAAAAATAGCATTTAAAAAAGACAATAAAAAAAAAAGAAAAATCGGTGCATCCCAATTGAAGTCAACTTGAGAAAAGATTGAAAACTGTTAGTGAACTTATAGATATATTCAATATCATGTATATTTGCATATGTGTGTGTGTGTGTGTGTGTGTGTGTGTGTGTGTGTGTGTGTGTGTGTGTGTGTGTGTGTGTGTGTGTGTGTGTGTGTGTGCGTGTGTAAAATACTAGTTGATGTTTATCAGAGAATTAGCACAACTTTGGGCTAGTCTCACCAACAGGTTTCTAATAGGTAACAAAACGAAAAAATACAAAGGAAAAAATTACACCAACAAAAGACCCTTGGTTAATGCATATAAAACTGAAGAAAGGTTTCTATATAGTGATTTGTGCATAGCACATGTTTAGTTAAGTCATTGAAAAAACAAATTAACAATGGTTTATAATAAGAAAATTAGATGTAAATGTTCAGGATATTCTTAAGAGCTTCGAGAAGTGAATCTTCACCAAGAACTCAATACTGTACCATTGAGATCACTACCCATGAACTTATACATGTATGTAGCATAATACATATGTAAGAATGTATTAAATATTAAACATGAAATCATAGGAACATAAAGATTAGATGTCTTATTCTACGACAACACAATGTCTCAACTGAACTGAGACTCACAAATGAGCAATCAGTAGCTTACCAACTACTCTTCATATAATTTCTTTCTTTTTTTACAGATGACAAACAGAATATAGGGGATTTCTTATACAAGCATGACATATCAGATCAGCCAAATAGAAACTGGCAATGTCTTCTTTTTAAGACAAACAGTTTTAAACAGAAAACAAAACCAATTTATAGCACAAGTTTACTGAGAATTTACCTGCAGTAAACTGACAAAGGAGGGAAAATAATAAGACTAAAAACAATGTATCAACAATTTTGTTGATTGAAATTGTTTAGTTATATGAATAGTAGGTTGACCACATTACATATAAACATCCTAAGCAGAAAGCTCCTGGTGAGCCAATTCTGATCTATTGTATCCATTTCTAATTGGAGATCATTTCAATTCATTTGTCATAACACACAAACAAGTGTTTTACAATCTCATTTCCATTCCCTTATAAATCCAAAGCCTTTTTTTTTTTTAAGAAAGGCATTGTATTCTGATGGCTACTTCATTAAACAAAGTTAATTAAATGTAGTTATGATGTTTAATAAGTTAAAAAAAATTTTTTAACAATTCTAAAAGCAAAAATAAAATGATACAATCAAAAGAATTCAATAATGAATTCAAAAGAAAGTTTAATATTAGAAAATATAAATATAAAAAAGACAAAAAAAAAAGCAACTTAAAAATTTGAAATAAATAGTGATTGTTCCTAGAAAATATCAAAAGGCTGTTTCAGGCTTACTCAATTCTTATTCTAATAGAAAGAAAATACTGACCATTTTTTAGCCACTGCTGTTGGTCATTTTTAAGTAGAGGGTTTTATAACACACGAGCAGTTTTAAATCAATGAAATAGTAATTTCTAACATTGGTACTCATCAGAAATTTTGAGGAAATAGTCAACTGAACCAATGCCAGTATATTACCACTGGTACTTGTTTTTATTAACCACAGAAAGTGAAAGTTAAAATTCACCTTGGCAAGATTTGAAATCAATGTGTGCAAGGGACATAAAATGCTCCAAAGCATCTCGTTTCACTAATTAACCTCTTCTGAAAATCCCACTACCAATTTGAAATGTCTAACAAAATATTTTAAAGTCTATTTTGTTGTCATTTATGAAGCAAAACTATTACTCCATGTTAAGCTAATCATTGAAGGAATTCAACAAGCAAATTTTAATTTACATTAGTGAAGATAAATCATCTAGAAATATGAAAAGATTGACTTTGAACCATGACAAATTAACCCTTCAGCATTTAAATAGACCATATTTGGTCCAAATATTCCTCTTGTTTTATGTTGAAAGTGACTAGATCTTGCCTCTCAAACCAAACCTACAATGTCATTCTAAAAATATACAACCACATTATAGAGGTCTCAACTCTACAAGATTAATTCAAATGTAAATAAATAAGCATTACATTTGACAGAGTAATCTGAATGTTAAAGATTGCGTAGCACTAAAGCAGTTGGCAGCTACTAAAACTTTGCATAAAACAAACTCAGAAATAAGGGGGAAATTATCTTACATACTATGTATCACTGGTTTCATCTTAGAAAACCAGAATAATATATAATTTTGAAAATTATATGAACTATTAGATAATGCTACCTACCAGCTAAGACATTAGAAGAGCTAAATCGAATCTTTGAGCTTAAGCCTTTTGACCCACTAAGCAAAGAAACTTAACATTCTATTTCTTATCTAACAAACCTTTCTTGCATTCCATTTCTGTTTGTCTTTAACCCTTTAGCATTTAAATCAGCTATATCTGGCCAAAATTTTCTACCTGTTTTGTGTTAAAACTGACCAGATGTGGCCTCTCACATTAACCCTACAATATCAAAAAATTAACAGTTACCTCACCAAAATTGCAAAGGTATAAGATAATGCACAATCAATTCAAAACAAATAAATAAGCATAACATTTGACAGAGTAATGTGAATGCTAAAGGGTTAAGAAAAAAACTAAGCATGATAATGAATTTCAAAATGAACGAATGTATTATGTCTGGTTTTCATAGTCCTATGAACTACACATTGAGGTATTAACGATGACAGATTTTAACTGGAAATAGTGAAGACAGAATGGTGTTGAGCAACTAAATAAAAATACTCCTTAAGAAGAGGCCTAAGGATTTATGTATGGGAGATAAGGTAAGGTTCTTCAGTTCAGTTGTTTTTAGGCTGAATTAGTAATAATCACTTATTTGTAAATAGTGACTGACTTGTTAGAGGTTGATGATCTGAGTAATGTAGAATTGAAAGGAAACGGAATATTACAGGAAAAGAGAACCAGCATAGATTAAGGCCTCAACACTGTACAACTTCAGAACACCTGCAACTCTTCATATCCATTACAGTCAAATTTAACCAGAGAATAAAAAAAAAAAAGAAAGACCTCACCACCCCAGTTCACAAAAGTTACTGTAGCATAGATTTGACTAAAACTTTTGATATGGTTGATATCTGTATCTTGTTTGAAGATCCTCAAAATAACAAACTTTCAAAGAATATTATAAGACAGCTAGAATTGTATTTGAATGCAACCAAGTTCTAATAGTAGATATCTAAGAGCAGACTTATGAGACTGGGACTTATCTAGGGAAACTGTACATCTTCACTTTTGTCTCCAAAAACACCAACTTCTGACAGTAAACCATTAAATTCATGAGCTATAAATATAATTTTAGTTTTTGGTTCAAGCCCTGATCCAGATTTGGCTGCCTATATGCTAAACAATACCTGTCTAAGCTAAATGGGTTTTTTGATGGTAGAGGACAACAACTCTCAGCAGCAACAAAATCAACTGACTTTATTCACTCCTCAAACTGCCCAGTTGCCATCATCTCCAAGTTCAGGTTTCTGGCCATACACTATCTCTGGAGCAACAACTCAGAATACTATAAGTCATATTTGACTCAATGTTCATTTTCTCCGTACATTGTAGCTGTAGGAGAATATGTTGGATGTTAATATTTGGAAACAGGACAAATTAACAATTATAGCAATTTGGCAAACAATTCTCAAATAATCATGCAAGCCCAATATGGAATTTACTAAGACCAAACACAGCACTCAAAATACTGAACTTCAAGTGGCAGCTGAAGACCATCTATTCCATCAAATAAAAATACTGAATGTACAACCACACTTATAATCTTCTGGCTTCACAATACCTAATTTAATAGTGACACATCAGAAGTCACCCATATCACCAGTTATGTTCAAATCCAGAGGACAAACTCTCAAAATTCAGTGGAAAATTCATGCAGTTTAGAAATTTGTCAACAATGGAAAGCCAAAAGCTAGCAATGAAAAGTCTGTATAATGGATGAATATCTGATTTGTGGTTGGTATGAATAATATGAGATAGTTATCCACCACCAGACCAGCTTATAATTATTAATAGAAAAGAATGTCTACCATAGAAAATAATGTGCATGCTGACACAAGTCTAATCTGAATTTTGGTCCTTACTAAACTGCTATCAAAGGTTTAACAGATTTGGAAATTGTCAAAATATGTCCTGATTACAATGGCACTACACATGATGTCCTGCTGTACAGATAATCATATTAATCTAAATATACTGGATTATAGAACCCCAGGAAAGTAGTATCACCTCAAATTGTAACAACTTCTTTTGAGGAAATATCAAAGGAAAAAGAAAACTGTGAAATTGTTAACTAAAACAGAAATTTCATTTTGGTTAGTTTGTTCAAATAGAAATAATTTATTGCCAAAGAATAAATTATTTAAAATTTGATATTAGTGTGATGTCCACCAGCAAAACAAGACAAGTTTTCTTGATACATACAAACAATTATAAAGGTAAGTTAAATACAACTTAAGAGTCAAGTATGGACGTTGGTGATGAAATGTATAAATAAGAGAACAATTTCATTACTCATGGGCTGTCCTGTCTACTTCCAACCTTAGTCAACTTTCAGTTGTAGAAACTAAGCCAAGTAGAGATAAGTGTCTTGAAGAACAAACTGTAGCACTGGTGACAAAAACTGACAACCCTTTACTAAGAAACATTTGATCCATTAGATGAGGTTTCCAAAGGATGAGTTCAGTGTTTTAACAATTTCCTACACAATTTGTGCAGGAACAAGTCATTAAAGAAATAGCCTTTATCTTTAAATTCTACACATTATGTCCAAACTACTTCATTGAAAGGATATTTAGATGAAAAATAAAAATTATCTTAAGAATGTGATGTCAGGAAGTGACAGTGAAAATGTACATGTTTGTAAACTATACATGTGTGCATAATAAATATTACTAATTATAATTTTCTTTTGTTTTTTTTTCTTTCTCCACCCCAAGGATATAGAAGAATGCTATAAGATGAGACTATCCAGAAAACTTGTCTTAGACCTCAAGTGGAGAGGTAGCAGGTTTTGCTACAATGAAGTAACAAGTTAGTCAAATACAACACAAACATTAAAGAGAAAGTTAGAAGATCTTCAGTTTTGTTTTAATTTAAAAGGAGAGGGAAACAACAGAAAACCATTATGAATCCAGTTTTATGGATTCTAAATAGTCAACCAGAAATTGTCTTTCAGGAATAGATAGATTAGATGTCTATATGTTCACACAATGACATGTACACATAAACATTCACACTTATATACCAAACAATCACACAAACAAGCACACACATCCTTCAGTATGTAATGCTAAAGAAGACTATTGTTACAATTCTCCATCATTCCTGTGTGGTGGTTTCTTTTCAGATTTTTTGTCAGTTTGTGAGTCAGCAGTGTCTTGGGAATCAGTAGTGGTTTCTGAAATGAAAATAATGATTTACACCTTTAGGTACAAGGCCACAAGTTTGGGGAAATCAATAAAATAAGTACCACTCAAGTAGTTGGGTTAGTTATATTGACCCCAATATTTGAGTGGTATTATTTTATTGACCTTCAGAAAAATGAATAGAAAACTCAACTCTAGCAAGATTTTAACTGAGAATGTAAAGGAATATTCATAGGATCAGATCAAATCAGATGAAGAGATCAATTTGAATCATAATTATATTCCATGACAAGGAAATTGTGAATGCATAAGAAGTTCACTAATTAAGTGGTTGAAACCACTTAATTAGTGCATGAAGTCCCGTGAAAATTATTAGGAACTATATAAAAGCCCATTGGAAGAGCTGTGCCTGTTCATCGTGGTATTTTTAATCTGCTGTTCAGTTTAATACCACCACCTAGCCTTTGGTGTGCCTTTCGCAGCATCCACTAAGTTGAAAGTAGTTGTGTCAGGTCTACTGTTTGAGCATCAATTTCTTCTGCCATTAGTTTCAGAAGCATAAAAAATATTATAGGGTACTCCGGTAACATCTATTTGACACATTTTCATTGATACTAAACTGACTGGACATTTGTTAAAACAGTTAAACGAATTACAGCTTCAAGCTATGTGTATAAAAGCATTCCAGCAAGCATTGGGTAGAACACGACTGTAGACCAATAAATAAAAGAAACTAAAATAAGCTTTAATTCTGAACTAATCGTATCACTACTGCATAAATCTCTCTCAGAGATTTAAAATGTATTATTTCTAATCCAAAAGTTTTGTACAAATCAATGCTTACCTCCATCCTCTGTCCCATCATTTCCTTTATCACCTGAGAGCAGGATAGGCACATACTACCTCCCCTGGCCTTCTCAGTTCTCTTTCTTCCTCTACCTGCTGTCTTCACCAATCACCTCCTTTTCTCCCCATCAATGCCCTCACATATCAGCCACAACTCTCGTCACTAAGCCTCTCCTGTATTTTTCTCCATCATTTGTTACAGTTATCTCATCCTGCCCACTCACCCAGCCCAAGCCTCTACATTACCTCACCTAATCTCACCACTCCAAATGTCCTTCAAGGGCATGTCCTGAGACATTTTTGCCATCATCTCTACCATTATCACTCCTTTCTTTTCCAACTGGGCTATCCACATTTCTACTCTACAGCAAAACACCTATATCTGTCCCCTCTACACCTTTAATTTCTTGTCTGGTACAAAGCCACACCCACTCAATATTACTCTCCCTCCCTGGTTGAGGAGATTTTGTCTTGCAAAGTACTTGGTGACCCTGTCAGTGCTGATGCCACGTAAAATGCAGAGGTGTTGGTGCGACTTAAAAAGCACTGGTGATGGTGCCATGTAAAAAGTACCCAGTATGCTCTGTGAGTATCCAGCTGTAGAAACAATGTCAAAACAGACAATGGAATTTGTGGCTTCTGGCCTTGCCAGCTCCTGTCAAACTATTCAACCAATACCAGCATGGAGGACAGACGTTAAATGACGATGATGAAAGATATATCTTCTCATGACATAATCACCATTAAGTTGCAGGCATGCATAGACTTGCAACAGCCATTGCATGCTCATTCACATGACTTACTCAATATCAATGTCAACACCCAGAAAGAAGTTTAAATTTCAATATAGTACTGACACAGTTACAGATCAGTAGTGTGTGATTTTATTAAAAACATATTTTTAAATACAAAATATGTTAAGCATTGCCATTGAAAACTGTTGCTTCCTACTCTAGGGTTATCAAGACCAATTCAACAGCAGTACATCTAGTGCTTAGCTAAGAAGAAATGTTGGTCCAAAATAAAAAGAACATCCTTTTTCAGCATGCATATCAAATATGTAAGGCACCACACGAATATGGCTCTCCATTTTGTGTAAACATTATTGTTTCTTTGTGATGTATACAGAACCAAAATGCAAGTGATCACCTGTACTGCAACAGAATGAATTTGAGCCAGCACATGGACTTCTCCGTATGGTTGACTGAATTGCAAAAAGTAACTGCCAAATCCCCATCAAACCACACATTGCTATGTTAAATATGGAAGGATACAGTGGACAATGTAGTCCTGAGAAAAAAAGACCAAATAATCATGGCTGGAACGCTTTTGTATATCTTAAAATTTCCAACACATTTTCAAGAATACATTTACAATTCCTGTAGAACAAGCTATTTTATCTATGTATCATTATCTTAATCACACAAAGTCGATATTTTGTTACACACACACACACACATATATATATATATATATATATATATATATTCAAAAAAAGAAAGTAGAAACATTTATGAACTTACTTTCAGTGTCACTATCTGTTTTGACTTTCTCACTATCTGCTTTTTCTGTGGAATTGGTACTATTAGTTGCATCAGGTTTCACCTTGGGTTTTGGTCTATAACTTTTTGCCTTATAGACTAAATAGTTCACCTCTCTATCCAAGTCCCTAATTTTAAGAGCTATATCTTCAGTTAATAATTTAGGTTTCTCATGCAGTGGAGTTTTTTCTTGTTCTGCTAATATGTTTTTGCGCCAAGCCTGAAATGTAAAGTAAAACCATTTAAAGTGGATGCAGTGAGTGAGAAAAATCTTTATATAAAACTAAAGATAAGAACTTGGTTGCTGAAAGAGGGCAAATCTGGGAAGTTACCGTGGGGGCCTGTGCACATTGAAAATTAGAAAAAAATAATGAAGACTCATATACAAAAATACCAATTCTCCACTAGTTAATACTGGCAATAGCTCAACTTGCTAGAAACAGCAACTAAAACAATACCTAAGATTGTCTTAAATACACTATTTCTGAAAAATAGCATCATGGCCACAACTGACTGAACTGACCTGAGACTAAACAACAGGTACTAATTCACCACACTCAAATGTTGACATGTTTCTGGCAACATGATTTCTACTTTATCATTGACACAGATATGACTTCTATTCTTGTTTCATCATCATCATCGTTTAATGTCCATTTTCCATGCTGGCATGGGCTGGACGGTTTGACTGAAGTCTGGAGAGCCAGTGGCTGCACCAGACTCTAATCTGATCTAGCAATGTTACTACAGCTGGATGCCCTTCCTAACACCAACCACTCTGAAAGTGTAGCGGGTGCTTTTTACGTACCACTGGCACAGAAGCCAGTCCAAGGACACTGGCATCGACAACATTCAGATGATGCATTTTACATACCATTGGAACGAGAGCCAGTCAGGGGGCACTGGCCACAGCTACGATTTTGGTTTTACTTGACTCAACAGGTCTTCTCAAGCATATCATATCACATCATCGAAATCTCAAAGCTATGAGATAATGTACAATTAATTGAAAATACTGTGAAGAAATAAGTATTACATTAGACAGAGTGATCTGAATGCTAAAAGATTAATCAACTGGTTCACATCACCAGAGAAACGGAGATCACTTGAGATGACAAAACAACAGAAATTATAAATGTGCAGTGAGAAGAATTTATGCTTTGTAAGTAAACCAAGTAACTGTAATTAATGACAACTACCAATGAGATATGCATATACAAACACATCTATATGAGAGTGAAAAAGGGAGAGGGAGGGAGGGAGAGAGAGAGAGAGAGAGAGAGAGAGAGAGAGAGAGAGAGAGATGGGGAGAGAAAGAGATGGATAATTTAAGGTGAAAAGAAAAAGATTTTTATTTTAATACTGTTTTATACCCACAAAAGATATGAATTTTGTAAATGTGTTCATTTGTGTATCCTTCAAGCAAGTAAGTGCAGCTAATTTAACAATTCTGAGGTGATACATCATCGTTTAACGTCCGCTTTCCATGCTAGCATGGGTTGGACGATTTGACTGAGGACTGGTGAAACCGGATGGCAACACCAGGCTCCAATCTAAATTTGGCAGAGTTTCTACAGCTGGATGCCCTTCCTAACGCCAACCACTCAGAGAGTGTAGTGGGTGCTTTTACGTGTCACCTGCACGAAGGCCAGTCAGGCGATACTGGCAACGGCCACGCTCGAAATGGTGTCTTTTATGTGCCACCCACACAAGCCAGTCCAGGGGCACTGGCAACGATCTATACATGTAAACCAAATATATTGTATAAATGCATATCAATTAAGAACACAACAAACTTTATCATAAAGTTTGAATTTATAAGTATAATTAATGATCCAGAAATCTTGTATTTATCAATTCACACACTACTACTGAAGAAACTAAAATAACAAATGAAAAATAAATTCTTAAAATATTTTACTCACATAGGTCTCATTGATGAGTTTACCAAGAGTATTCACTTCTACCTGAGTGAATACAGGATCATCTCCTAAAGTATGATTATAAAGATTTTTATAAAAATATTCTGTATGGTTTAGTAGAGACTTTAAAGTGTCTAGCATAACTGGTCGGTCTCTCATTTCTTTCACTCGAAACAAGAGATCCTTTGACGCTGCCTTTAATATATTCAAACGTTTTACATATTCCTTTAAAAAGAAAATAAAGAAAAATATATATACATATATTGTTAAAGTCAAACATTTGTAACATATTTCATATGTATTGTTTATATAAGTTAAATGAATTAAGAAAGCCATACAATACAATTTATGTTACTCACTTTCCAAAATTGTTTATTCAAATGAAATTTAGGCACAACATGCTCCATTTTTAGCTTGAGAAATCATAACAGGAATTCTGATGTTTATATATAAATATATATATATATATATATATATATATATATATATATATATATATATATATATATATGTGTGTGTGTGTGTGTGTGTGTGTGTGCATGTCTGTTTGTCCTGTGTATGACTGTAAACTACATCCGGTCATGGGACTATGGTTTGGGAGTTCCAGGGTTTTCAAGAGTGTGGAACCATTTCTTAGCCACTATTGTTCCCAGGTCTATTCTGACCCAGAGTAGTAGCACTTGTTAGGTGCTACTAAAACAAATGTGTGTCTAAACTTAGTGTAAATATAATCATATGTTCACCCTATGATTTTCATGTGACATAAGGATAATATAATAATTACTTGAATGTAGAGTATGAGAAATGGTGATGGTCAATCTTTGCCAATGACATTAGATGAAATTAAACTAAGATGACATTAAATAAAATTAAACTAAGCTATATATTGTGCAATGTTTTCTAAAGGTTTTAAAGAGGTCTTATTCTAATATTGGATGCACTGGGTTTGATGAATCAGCATTTAATATGTATTTACATAAATTCTTAGAGCAGTAGCCTTGCATAAAATTAAACATTCAACTGAGGTAAGTCTTCAATTTATTTTCTAATTAGGCTGATAGAAGTAAATTAGAATAAAGTTGTAAAACAAAATTTTTTTTTAAACCCAATCAAATCACTCAAGCACTGAGTGGAAGAGGAATGTGCACTTATATTGTTTTGGTGGGTTGAGAATAATACAAGCCTCATATAAGAGTTACAACAATGTAATGACAATATATAAGAAATGACACTGCATTTTGGTTAGATTATAACAATGATTTATCAAGTTGATATGAAATGCAAAGTTGTGGTATGCATGCCTTTAATAAATTGGAATAATTGATCAAGAAAAAAGTGTAACCAACATGGAATTAAAACCAGATATAAGAACTTGTTTCAAAACTGATCCTTGTTCAAAAGTAAAACTAACAACAAAATGTTTTTTTTTTTTAATTTTACCTCTGTTTTGGTGTTATCATCTTGCTCATAGAGCCAATCAGAACTCTCTGAACATTCTTTTCTAATAGCTTCCCTCTGTTCCTCAGTTGAACACTGAACGTAATCATCTTGTGATAACTTATCTTGCATGTCAAATATGTAGGATTCTAATTCATTTTTGGAATGTTCAAGAGCTCTCTTCTCGTCATCTTTTTTCCTAAGTTCAGCTAAACTGGAAAGGAAAAAAAAATTCATTTGATATAAGAGAAAAGGGAAAATAAACTTTTTTAATGTCCAGTATATATATATATATATATATATATATATATATACACACCTTTCAATTCTTTTTTTATTATCATATTCATACCAAAATCTTTACCCAGAGGAACATTCAATTACTTGCTCACAAGCAAACTCCAGTAAACTTTTTAAGCTCTAATGCACTAATTTATCATATCAGAAATCTCTACTGCTCATGAGCTATCAGTAATATTGCTCCTTATTTAGCTACAGGAAATAATGTCATTTTTCAATTTAGATAGTCACTATCTAAAGGCAAGTGTATATATTCAAGATATTTGGAAATTAGGGTAGTCTAATATATTTCTTAATCATTTATTTCACATTTTGTCGTTATTCATAAACATAGTATGTCATTTAAATATACAGCATCTGTCCTATGAAACAATATTCAAATGTACCATATTGCAATAATGCTTAGAACATACTACTTATCATAAGTGCCAATCTACATCATTCTGTATTATCTATGCTGAAGTCGATTAATTATTGAACAATAATTAATGACAAAGGTGGAGCAAATACAAACATTTATGTTGTTTTTTTTTGTTAATCAAAATTCCATTTAGAACTGAGGTTCCCATATAAGAAGCCTATCAGCTGTAAAAGAGGCAAAAAAAGCACTAGACTTTGATTTTATCCAAAAGACCAGAAGTCTCTACATGTCCATTCCACCCACTAGCAATAGCAGTCAAATCTCTTTCAAATCACATTCTACTGGCTTAAAGAAACAAAAGTAAGACACATTGGATAATTTAGTCTGAGATATACTATATAGCAAACATGGTGGGATGGTCATTGCTGGAACTTATTTGATAATAAGCCTGTTAATTAAAAGTGATGTTGGGATTGGCTACAGAGCAACAATAACTATCAGTATAAAATTAAAAATAAATTTCTTTTATATATAAGTCAGGCATGCATTGTTCAATCTCCTAATAGTACCATCTCATTCTTATGACACATTTAGGATGCCAATTGTAGAGATTGGGTTGATATTTTTAGCTGTTCTTGAGACCATGTAAAGGCTCCTAACCTCTCAGCCAATGAGGGAGCCCAATGTGATTGCTTGACTGACAAGAAAGAGCAGTTAAATCTCTCAAATCACATCCATTGTTTTATAAAATGATAAACTGGACAATACAGTGACAAAAAAAAAAAAAATGATGGTTATGGTTGGAATGCTTTTTAATCAGTTCTGCTTAATTAGGGCTAATCTGGGACTAAACAATGATGCTATCTTTTACATAAATATGAATGTGGAAAACAAACAAAATTCTGATAATTATAATAGTGATAATCAAGTATCAATGAATTTTTTCAACAATATAATCCACTGAAAAATATCTAGAAAGACTTACCGATTTTTAGATACTTTCAATTTTTTTTCTGCAATTGGTAACAAATCTAGAATCTTTATTTCCATTTTCAGATTTTCTTTTAATATCCCTGGTTTTTTAACTTTAGAAGTTTCGTCTTTTTTGGTGGTGCCCTAGTAAAATGTAAAAGAAAATATATTCTTTTAATTCTATTTACTTTGAAAAAAATGTTTAGATTTTGTGATATAAGATGATGATCAATAAATAAATCTGACTTGTCTACAGAAAAGTGGACATTAAAACAAGGATGATGAAATTCCAACATACTTGTGTTGTATTAGTTTGATTTTTGTCACTTGGTTTTGTTCCATCTTCTTTTGGGGTTTTATCACTCTCCTTTTGCTCCTGTTCAGTTGGCTTTTCTACTTTCTCACTTTTCTTTTCAGCAGTAGTATCTTCCTAAATTATACAAAATGCAACAAAAATCAATATTTTAAATATATTTTTTTCAACGTTCTTTAAAAAAAGGTTGGACAAAATGTAATACTGTTTTCAGTTACTTTGCTTCACATTCTGATTTAGATACTACTGATGTTGACTTTGCTCTACATCCTTCCATGGGTCAATATAATCAACCATTCTCAACATACAATATGTATGGCTTGTTCCTTATCTTAAAATCAATATTCTTTGAGAGTAAAAAAAAAAAATTCAACATGTGAACTAGACAAAATTCTGAAACTGAACAAAATAAATAAAAAATTTACATCAATTATCCTTTACAATGTATTTAATTCAATTATTTTATTTGTTGACTTTACCATACTATCAGATAAGTTTCTTTAGAGCTAAATAAACTTCAGTTTTTGGAATACGTGTTATAAGATTGCATACCATTGTTTTGTTCTTAAATTAGCATTCTTAAGTTGAGTGGATCAAATTAGCAGACATGCCATTATTTTAATCCAAAATAATTTCTCTGATTGACTTTCTGACCATGAGTCTTGCATTTTAACTATAAACTATTTTAGTAAAAATAAAACAACCACATTTTTAAAAATAGAAATAATATATTTCTGAATCTTTCAGAGAGATTTATGCAGTAGCAGCATGATAAAGTGATAGTATGTTGTCAACTTAATGTGACAGTCCCATAAAAGGAAAGAATGCTACTCTTATTTAGCCCTAGGAAACACCGTTTTCTGTTGGACTTGACACATTTCCTGTGTCCTTGTGTTTTCCAAGTGGAGACAAGCACCTCCACCCAGTAAAGCCAGCATCCAGAGACTAGTTTCAGAGTCATTGCTCATCATCAGTCTGGAGTAGTTGACAACACGCTATCACTTTATCGTGCTACTGCTGCATAAATCTTTCTGAGATTTAGAAATATAATATATCTATTTTCAAAAATCAGTGAATGTATTTCACTTGAAATATGTTTTCAAAGGCGGATAGGCATCGACAGCTAGCAAGCCATGCTACTCCAGACTGATGATGAGCAATGACTCTGAAACTAGTCTCTGGATGCAGGCTTTGCTGGGTAGAGGTGCTTGCCTCCACTTTGAAAGCATAAGGACACAGGAAATGTGTGAAGTCCAACAAGAAACAGTGTTTCCTAGGGCTAAATAACAGTAGCATTCTTCCCTTTTATGGGACTGTCACATTAAGTTGACAACATGCAACCACATTTTTGTTATTTATAATATATATATTATGCATTTCACTGATTTGCTCATGCAAACATAGGAGATATATAACTGTTACATAATGTGGTTTTTCCAAAACTTATATCTGCTCTTTCTCACTCCTGTTGCCAATCACTCAATTGTAAAGAACTTAGCATTTAAACCAGCTATATCCAGCACAAATATTCTACCCACTTTATATTCAAATCATCCAGATCCAGTCTTTCACATCTACAATGTTATTCTAAAAATAAGCAATCATATCATCAAAATTGCAAAACTACAAGAAAATGCATGATTAATTTAAAACAATGTGAATAAATAATTACAACAAAGTAATCTGAATGTTAAAAGATTAAAAAAATATATATTAAATGTAATAATGATCACTTTTCTAATTCTTGCATACCTTTTGAGGTTTCTCCGATTTCTTCTCTTTACTTTGCCCATCTCCACTATCTTCAGAGCCTTTTTCAGTGGGCCCTGTTTCTTTATCAGCAGATGCTGCCTTCTCGGCAGCTCCCTGAAACCAATAAAAATACAAACCAGTATTACAGCAAGAATACCAATTATCGCAATTCAATGAAATCCTTTTAATGTTCAGTACTCAAATTCACCACAGACCACTTTACTCCAAAAATATGGTAGACCTAACAATTTCTAACAATTTTTGCAAGAAACAATACAAAAAACACACAACCTAACCTTATTTAAAAAAAAACTTTTTGGTTCCTCCAAACATTTCCATTTTAAATACCAGTTAACTTTTTGAAAATCAAAAGGAAGTACACATACCAGACAGTATTAATTACTAGCAAGAACACAATATTTCGTTTTCCAACCATATTATACATGCCAAGTATATTAAAGGTTGACAAGTTAATATTGTGACGTACTTTTGTGTCAGTGGTGCTATGTTCTCATTTTTAAGTTTATCTACACAGATTTTCTATAGAATTCAGAGCCAAGTCGTAACTTGCAGCGCTGGCTCTGAATTCTATAGAAAATTTACAGAGCTGAACTTAATAATAGTAGACAGCATTCAAACCGATCAAAATAGGAGTCAATGTGGGAGCTTCTATGCAGTTACTCGATCAATTAGAAATAGCAACCAAATCTCCCTAAAATCACACCCTAGTATCTTAGAAAATGGGAAAGATACATTGAATAATGTAGAACCTGACACACAAACTGATGGGATGGTCATGGTTTAACAGGCTTTGATCAGAATATTAAATTGGTCAACAGGTTAAGTCTATCACACAAGGAAAATCAAAGTTACTTGATCACATTATTATTAGTTGTGATCATTGTAAATTAATTCAATCTATGAATATTGGTGAAGAACCAAGCAATAATTATCTATTTCAATAAAATCTTAACAAATACAGCTGAATAAAATGACATTTCTTCATAAATAAATTGACTGATTTTTCAAATCAAATAACAATACAGGGGCAAAAAGAAGTCCCATTTATTTTCCTTTTCAATAAAATTTTCAAACTGTAAGACAAATAAACAGGTGTATAAACAAAATTAGAGAAAAATTAGAAATAAAGAAGTTAAAAAAAGAAATTATTTTGTAATAAGTGAAATAGTAAATGAATAAAAGCAAAAAAAAAAAAGATAAATAAAATGGAATGTAAAAGAACAAATTGTGAAATGTTTCATAGTTTATAAGAGTTTCCATTCTCACCTCTTCATTGACAGACATTCCATCACTTTCTTCATTTCCTCGGAAAAATCCACTCAAGGTATTACCCAGTTCTAAAATTTAAAATTTACAAGAATGAATTGCCAACAGCCAAGTCGGTACCAAATCCTATATTTTTTTTACATCACCACTAGGATTATCTACTTCCACTAATAATACTATTTTACAAAAAGCAACAAAATAGAACCTAAAAATACAAAATGATCATATCATAGAATGCTTGATTATTGGGTTTCCTCAGTCAGGGCCGACCTGGAGGTTAATTAAGAATGTCCCTATTAAATACAATAACCATTCAACTCCTGTCAGCATAGAAAAACATTAAGATGAAATGTTACATACATCTGCATTTAACATACATTACCTTCTTCAACAATGAAGCAAGTAACATGTTCCATCTAAAGTTGCACATAACACAGGAGGGTTGGAAAACATGACTTAAAATCCATAGTTGAGCACCTTCATGCCACAGTAACTATAACGGTATCAACTTTACATGACCTCTATTTAGCTAAACTACACTTAACCCAGTTTTGTAAATGACTACAGATAACATGTAATAAGTTTAATTCTGGAATATTAGTGATGTAAATGATAAGGCAGGTTTACCATCCACAGTGTTGAGGCTATGACTAACTTGTCATTTTGTTTTTCAGAAATAGTGTCCTAAACTAAACAAGTAACAAGTCCTTTTATAAGACAGTAGAGCATGCTTTGAGGGAGATTTGGCTCACTTGAAACCCAGTGATTCCAGCTGTTAAACTTAAATTTCAGATTCTGTTCACTTGAACATATTAACAAAATCCAGCATGACCACTAATGACTATTACTTCAATGATTTCTAACAGAGGTACAAGTCGACAAATCTAAGGCCAGGGCATACTTCATTGTAACACCTCCCAGTACTTCAATGCTGCTTATTTTATCAATCGTAGAAGGATAAAAGCCAGCTGCTATAAATATACAAGCCAACCTCTCTAAATTTAAATAGGAGTAAACCCATCTACAGAAAATCATTTTCTAATAAAACTAAAACAGAGTACTGGGCAAAATACATGTAAGGCATGCTGTAACACTGACTGCTCCCCCCACTACCTTTATTAATAACAATAATCTTGTCTGTAACACATCCAAATTAATCAAAGAGCAAAAGTATCTTAATAGAGATAAACAAGTGGGGACCCAAAGGAAACTGGAATTTTGCAATATTATTTCATTCACTTAGTTTTACATGTTTACACTTTTATTGCTTTCAAAGTATTCTCCATTTCAAGCAATGCATCAGTCCAGATGCAAAGATGCACCACATGGTTGTAGGACTACACTTGATGACACTGATCAGTATACTGATGCTTGAGGGTTGCATCAAGTGACTTCTAGTGGCAGAAACCAGAATTACAACAGGCTTGTCCCACAGTGAACATTTATGGTTACTTTTGGGTACCCCCTCGTATTAAGACACATATACAGTAATCCCTTGTCTACCGCAGGTGTTACATTCCACACCCCCACACCCCCATGACAGGTAAAAATCCAAAGTAGAAACAGTATTGTACTGAATATTTTTTAATTATTTTTATAATTTGTATACATTTATTTTATTATAAATGCAAAAAAAAAAAAAATACTACAGAGGAATCAACATAAGCTTAAATACTAAACTCTGATATGGTGAGGGACTACTGTATTTTCAAAGTAATGAACCTGCATAATCGCCTCAAAATCTTGGATCATTTAACAATATTATGATCTTCTGTTCATGTTTCCAAGTAGATGTTTTGTAGATGAAGTGGCCACGATATCTTAAAACACTTCTATTCTTTATTTTATGTATTTGAACACTGTCTCTTATAACCTCAAAATAGTGATTAAAGCCAGAAGTGTTGTGTGATATGAATAACACTTTGACCATTAACTTTATCATGGCTTAAAGGAGAAAGGACAGCATGTATGACATTTTTGCTACTGAGATTGGTGTAGCAGTGAGGAAGACACCACAACTCAGGGTTGTGGGAGTAAAAAGCACTACACCATGATATCAACTTAATCCTAGATTGGGGGGGGGGGGTCTTGTAGAAATGTTCCTAACAAAGTGGAATGGATTCTGCTAAAGTCACTCGAGATTTAAGTAGTGGTGTTACTAAAGCAAGAGTACAATTCATCTGGTGGATCGGTTTAAAATCACACCCAAGCCTTGGCTGTGAGAGTTATGATGGAAGACACTTTCCAAAGATGCCATGCAATGGGATTGAATCCAGATCCATGTGACTGCAAAACAAACATTTTAACCACATTTACAAGGTAGCATCCAGTAAAAATAATATTTTCTCAACTCTTGGACAATTATTTGCAGATTCCATGTTATTTCAGATTCTATTTTTTTTTCTATGTTTTTATCTAGGAAAGAACCAGATGAAAATTGTTGCTACATACTTGACCAAGTTGATTCTTCATTTGCATTTACAGCATCAGGTGCTTGTTCAAATATTGATTCTGCCTGGAAAAAAAACATTTGGTTACTTAGTATTTAGCATCATATTATTGGTTTACAATGCCAACATCATTATGCATGCAGTTTATATTCCACATTTATATACACAATGGTAAAGATTTATATATTATGCACAGAAAAACATAAGGTTACTGGGTCCCAGATATGAAGGGCAAGTTAATTCAAACTCAGGAGTAAACATACTATTTCATATCACCGACAAAAATCTGTTTTAAATTTCCATATTGGCTATTGGTGACAAGTTTGTCTTTCCTTTCTAAGTATATTTATTGGAATACGTAAGGATAAAAAAGACAATGAAAGCAGCAGTAGCCATTTTTGTTTTCTTTTATCTGTCCTGCTGATTCTTAATGAAAATCTAGTCAATTATCTGTGCAGCTACAAACAGATATGCCACAGGCCCCATCCCCAACCATTGACTACACCATAGATTCCAGATTACCAAATGGATCACATCAAACACAATCCTACCAACATTTAATGGTTGTTATTTAGCTCCACTCATCCCTGATTGAACAGACACGATGAAAGGCATTCTAGCTAATATGATTCCTGTTTTTGTTTCAGGCATAATGTATTTAGAACTACATTAACCAAAGTTGGTAGGATGTATTTTAAAGGATATTTGACTTATTTCTAGCAGGTTAAGCAACTAAGTAGAGATCTTTGTCATTGGCTCAGTATTTTTGATATCTATGTTATATCAAAAATATATCTATTTTTGATATCTATAACAAGCAATTACTTGAATGAGACCTTCATAACATGGATTCATTTTTATGTAACCCACTCACAAAATGTGATCTATTACAGATAGAGTTCCAACACACCAACTATATAATTGAAACTGAAAAATCTATGGTGTGTCTATAATTTCATGATGTCAGTGTTACAAATGTCATGTGTGGTTTATTTCCTTGAATTTTTAGAAGTAGGTAGTACAGGACTCACATCCATTAGCAGACAACTCATAAAGAAGCTACAAAAACATTTTGAGATATTTGACACCCAATGGTACTTGACATATTAATAGCTAGATAGATAGATAGATAGATTGCCTTCAGCAATTACTAAACTGTTTAGCATTTAAACCCACCATATCCAGCCCAAACATTTTACTTGTCTTATGTTCAAATTGACCAGATCCATCCTGTCTTACCTATCCTAATGTCATTCTAAAAATACACAATCACATCAACAAAATCTTGAAGCTACAAGAATTATGCATGGTTAATTTTTAAAAATATGAATAAATAAGAATTACATTTGACAGAATAATGTGAATGCTAAAGGGTAAAAGGACGTTTATAAAAGAGTAACAGAGTTTAGCTGATAGAAATACACTGCAATAAGAGGTTAAAACATGTAATGGTCTAGGCAGAATGAATTACCAACAGTAAGTAGGTAATTTAACAACTTTATGAAGATCCTCTGGCATTTGGAGGGTTTTTGGTGGGGGTTTACATTTTTAACCCCTTATAAATTGATATCATTAATTTTTTTCTCATAAAATTTCTGAAACCTGCAATTAAACATTTAAGACAATGAATAAATAATGAAAGAGTTTTACCCCATCTAAGTGCAACAAGCCACTTTCATCCATGCGGAAATGCACACGAACACCTTTATAGTCAACAGCTGTAGTATGTTTGGCATAGGCATCTCCAACTCCAGTCAAAGAGATATTTTTCAAGAACATTTTATGAAATGATCTGCAAAAAAAACAAAAGTGAAAAAAACTGACAATAAAGTGTCATAGGGAAAAGAAAAATGTTCTCCATCAATACCTCACTTCCTGCTATCATCCTCAATATCCTCGCAATGCAGCCCCTACCCCCAAGCCTTTCTTATATTTCTCTCTATTTGCTACAGTAACCTCATCCTGCCTACTCACCCAGCCCAAACACAATCAAAATAAATGTTAACTTTGTAAAGACCATTTTATGCATGTTTATCATATGCATTGTGCACATGCGAGAGAGATATTTGAATAGTCTTCATTTGTCTGATTAAGTAAAGAAATATTACAACACACTTCCTAGTTTGAGAAGCCATCAATCAGTCATCTATTATATTCTTAGTGTTGAGAGAGAAGTTAGGCATAAGAGGAATTAGATGAAGTGTGCTGGTTTGGACAT
The DNA here is from genome assembly GCF_046866305.1 of Octopus bimaculoides. NCBI lineage: Eukaryota > Metazoa > Mollusca > Cephalopoda > Octopoda > Octopodidae > Octopus > Octopus bimaculoides. The sequence goes on from NC_142947.1 coordinate 23,549,741, forward strand.
GTGATGCATATGGATATAGATATAGACAGTTGCATAAAGAAGAGTCAATCTCTTAGAGTGGGGGGAACTTGTGGAAGAAAGAAAAAACATGAGATGAAGTATTGAAGGCTGATTTCAAAAAGCTATGCCTTACAAAGATGATAATGGACTGAGATATCTGGCACCTTGCTGTACTCAAGACCCATCCTCCACAGCAGAATTGATATCCAAAACCACCTTGGTAATGCTTACCTCCATCCTCTCTGCCCCATCAACTGTTTCCCCAATCTTGTGAGAGTAGAATAGCCACATACTCCATCCCCTGGCTTTCTCAGTTAACTTTCTTCCCCAACCTACTGTCTCCACCCATCACCTCCTTTCTCTGTCTTCTCTTTTCTCTCTGTGCTGCTCACCATTGGTGCCAAACACTCCCAGCTTCCATCTTCTCATGAATCTGTCTCGTGACAGATACCTCTTCTCCAGCCTGATCTTACTACTGAGGTGGTAACAAAAAAAGTTAACTAACCCCTGGCCAGATAGAAAGGTGTCCGTCACTATGCTTCTTACATGCGTACAGCTATGCCTGTGCCTATGTGCAGCCAACAATTTGTAATTTTAATGTTATATAAGTATATCTATCCTATTTTGAATAATTTTTAGTAGATAACATAAAACATAAAAAATCCTAATAAATTTTACTAGAATTTATTTGTAATCCATAGCTGTGCTTTTCCTTCATTTCCTCTTAATTGGAGAAAATATCTAGGGTGCAAATATCTGACAGCAGTTGTCCTACAATCTACAATGTTAGATGTAAAATGATAAAGAAAAAAGACAGGGCGGTTGCGATTGGAACACTTTTGATCCTAAGTCTGCTCAATGAGAATCAATCCAAAGCTGAACAACAAAAATAAATATATAAATCCAATCCAAACACAGCAGCTCTCAGTGAGGATCATGGGGTAAAAACTCTGAGAGAGAAGAATCTAAATTATAGATATTTTCAGTATCAATAGACTAGTATATAGAATTACTTTACCATCAAGACATATAAGAGCAAATAAATAAGATGTAAAATCTACCCATTTTACAAGAATTTCAATAGCATAAGTGTAATGGTCTTTATTACTGTGTATCTGAGACTATGTTATCTAATGTGCCCCTTCTTTTTTAAGATAGTAGAGAGTAATTTGAGGAAGAATTATGCACCTGGTGTTATAGGTTTAGAATTAGTTTTGATTTGACAGAGTTAAGGCCACTGGATTAATTAATAACCCATTCAGGAACAATGATTAACAAAATCTTAAGATGTTAACAGTTATTAGCAAAGAGGTCATTTAAAACTATTTACAATATTACAAATCTTAATAATGAAAACTTACTTTCTGTGATCATCAGTGATAAAGTTAAGATCTCCATAACCAACAGCAAAAGTGAAGTCATCAGTATGCTTGTTAAAGGTCATTACTTTCTTGACAGGATATGTATTGCCACGCCCAAACAAGGTCCTCTTGACAGTTTTAGAGTTACCAGTCTTTTGGCGTTTAAATTCAACCTAAGGAATAAAATTGAGTAATTTTTAAACATTTACAATTTCTATTAATACAAAAAAGATTTTCAATGAAAAAGACACCCTAACTATGAAGCTATATCCATATTAACAGTATTGGGTGCAATATAGACAGTAGAAACCATGCTAAAGCAGACACTGAAGTATGATGCAGTCTTTAGGCCTATCCTGTCAAACTGTCCAACCCTCAACATCATGGAACATAGATGTTAAATCATAATAATAATAATAACGAAGAAGACAATGATGAAGAAAACAAAAACAGAAAAGACGAAGGCAAATAATAATAATAATCCTTTCTACTACAGGCACAAGGCCTGACATTTGGGGGGGGGGATGGACTAGTCAATTACATCGACCCCAGTGTTTCACCGGTACTTAATTTATTGATCCCGAAAGGATGAAAGGCGAAGTCGACCTCAGCAGAATTTGAACTCAACGTAAGGACACACAATATGCCACTAAGCATTTTGCTGGGCGCAGTAATAATAATAATAATAATAATAATAATAATAATCTAGGTGCTGTATTGCAGTCCATTTCTACATATGTGGAAAAAGGTAGGGTATTAGCTTTTATTTCACTTATGTTGGTATTTCTCAATATTTTTTCCAACCTATTTAACTTTTAAATAAAAGACAAATATAGTACTAGCAGAAATACCCGGCGTTGCCCGGGTTAAAGAAAATAATGAAATCTAAAAACGCCGTCTAGACTACGCAACCCTCAACTGTTAGTAGCTACGACACCATATTTCTACATTAATAACTCTCCAATCCATGCCAGCATGGAACATAGATATTAAGTGGAATGCTAGAAGAAAGTTTTCAACTCATATGTATATAAAGTAAATACACGTAATTCAGAAACACATTTTGTGTATTTTATTTCGTAACCAAACAAACAGGTACAGATTATAAATAATGAAAGGCCAATTTTGGTGATTCATTTGACAGAGGTAGTAGAGAGACAATGCGATGATAAATCTGAGGTTGAATCTTGAAAGTTTGGATGAATGCTGCCTCAGTTAAATCTCTTGTGGTTCCAAATGATGTCATCTGTAGTACAGCATCGTATTGTCTAATTTTGTTTTGCAAATGTTAGGAATCTTGGTCAGTTGATGATAACAGTTTCTTCAATAGCTCTGGAGGTTGGGGATTGTGGAATTGTTGGGAATGTTTTTAACTTTGGTGTTATATGTATTGCTTGAATTTCTTTGACATATGAAATATATGTATTTTCACTGGGTTTGTAAAAGAGAGTTGTGCAGTTCTCGAGTTTTAGGGATTCACACAGACACACAGACAGACAGACACACAGACAGACAGACACACAGACACACATTCTCATCTTTATATATAGAGATATATATATACACACACACACGCACCCAAACACACGTATATATATGTATATCAATATAACTATATGAAAGTCAATGAAGTTTCGTAAAAGAAGGTGATCATGTACATAATTTGTTGCTGTTGTGATTATAACACCTCGTTGTAAACAATGTTCCTTGTTTTCCCTTGTGGAGCATATGCAAATAGGTTTTTTTTTTGCTGCCCACTCTTGAGCAGCCAACATACAGTTGTCCATGTGAGAAGCAGGGCTCTTCCAAGAGAAGACCAGCTACAGACAGTGCTCATCTGTTATGTTCGGGTTAAAATTTCATCAACATCAAAAATATATGAATTTTCATGGGAGTTATGGCCGTTATGCATAGAATATAATTTCCAAATTGCAGACAAAATTTACAATCGATAAATGTCTTAGAACAACCAGTCTCTCATCTGGGATGGCCTTGAAATCAATGTTACCAACTGGGGACTATGTGTGTCGCAGTGATAATAAAAAGACTCAAAGGAGGACTGCAACGAAATAATTTTACTCAATACTTTGCAAGTGAATCAGTGGAGGCAAAGATGTGTCTCATTTACTTGACAATTTATGCACCACATTGCAGAAATCACAATGTAAGTATATCTGAAAGGGTAGTCTTACACTGTTGTACCGTTGAATTACAAATAATGCTCATCTGTTATGTTCGGGTTAAAATTTCATCAACATCAAAAATATATGAATTTTCATGGGAGTTATGGCCGTTATGCATAGAATGTAATTTCCAAATTTCATAAAGATCCATTCAGTACTTTTGACGTAGTTTTGGATAAGAAAACAAATGACTAATGTGTGTGTTTGTGTCCATGTGTATGTGTGTGATGGGTGTATATATGTATAGATATCTGTATGCATGTATATATATGTATATATGTGTACATATTACATGTACATCTATATATATATATATATATATACATCTACACATATGTATACATATACATGTATGCAAAGAGATCTATATCTATATATATATATATATATATATATCTATACATATACGTGTACATATACATCTATATATATATACATATACATCTCTCTCTCTCTCTCTCTCTTTCTCTCTCTCTGAAAGTATCTGTCATTACAGTATCGAAATGTGATTGTTTCAGTTAGAGGAATAACGTGTACATATACATCTATATGTATACATAAACATCTCTCTCTCTCTCTGAAAGTATCTGTCATTACAGTATCGAAATGCGATTGTTTCAGTTAGTGGAATAGTTTCATTTTTAAAGTGAAAGTATTTGACATGAGTGTTTTTGTTTCACTTTTGACACGTAATACTTAAATAGTGGAGGAGATATTATGCTTCCGTGGGCTCGAACTCTGCAAGAAGTTTAAAAATTTCTTTGACTAAAACACAACTGGAACAGATGTAAGGCATCTGTAAAATTTGAATGAAATTGGTTGCGTAGTTCTTGAGTTTTAGGGATTCACACACACACACACACACACACACACACACACACACACACACAGACAGACAAACAGACAGACAGACAGACACATATTCTCATTTTTATATATATAGATTAAGTCAGACTTAAAAGAGAGCGTTTCTAAAGCCAAGTGAAACAAAATGCACAAATTAAACAAGAGAGAATAAAAAACAAAACAATAATAAGTAGGAGAAGGAAAACAACATGATTTCTAACAATAATAACTACCACCAGTAAAAATTGATCTTAGTGTTACAAGTAGCATTGATTATACATTGATAATAGACTGATCAGCAGTAAATCACATAAATAAATAGTGTTAAGCCAAGATTACAAAATAATAATAATAATAATAATAATAAATAATAATAAAGAAAAATGAAACCAAATAGAAAATGAGAATCAACTAAACAGTGGGTTTATATGAGGAAGTTAGGATGTAAAGGATTGGTGTTAAAAGTTTGAGATACTAGAGTTTAGGGTAAAAGGATTTAAGGTAGATCCTAAGGAAAAAAAGCTAATGAAAGTATTAGCATGCCATTTCCTATTTTCCGTAGCAGCCATATTCTGTGTCAAGTTTGGTGTGTACAATAATTTAACAGTGTGTCTGTTAAATATCATGCGATATTTAAGCGTAGATGTCCAATATATCCGTAGCTATGTTCAGCTCAAAGAGGGGATTGAACTATATTATTTTCTTCTCCTCTAACATATTCTTACAAGTATAATCTAAAATTCACCTGACTACTGGGTTCATAGATAGTGTTGAAATTCATACCGGTATGCTGAAAGGGGTTCATTAAAACTTACTATGTTTCAGTAGTAGCAGTTATATTATGTAACCAACTGCCAGAATATTTAGTTGGATAGTCAGTTGTTTTAGCTTAGGTCTACTACTCACATAGCATTGGTCAGCTATGCAGTAGGACTGCACCTGAAGCCACATGGTTGGGAAGCAAACCTCTTAACCACAATGTCATTCCTGTGAGTCAACGAAAGAAATTGGTGACCAAGGCAGAACACATTATGTCCAAGATGGATCTTATTCTTTCACTGGTTTCAATCATCAGACTATAACAATGTTATGTCAATACCTTTAGGGGTTTAATTGGATCATATTGATTCCAGCTTGCTAATTTATCAATCTTTATTAATCAAAATGTGAAGTTACAGGTCACAAATAGACAAAAATGATGTACACAAATATAAACACTTGCACATACCTAGCTCAGTATATGTGTGTGTGTGTGCATAAATACAATTAACTGTTGCATAGTTTGCATCAACCAGGTTCCATTCTCAAGGCTAGACTGGGATTATAATAAAAGACACCTGCCCAAGGTGCCATGTAGTAAAATTGAACACAGAATCATATGCTTATGAAGTGATCTTCTTAACAACATAGCTATGAATGACTTCAGGGTATTGCTGATTTACAGACTCTCAGCATAAAATGTTTATTTTATTAATATCAAAGGAAAAGGAAAAACAACTTTGCTACTTGCATGAATTTCGACTTTGAAACAGGAGGTATCAGCATTTTACAATTTTGAGTGTTAACATATAATATAAACACAGCGGAAAAGTGAAGAAAGTAATAGATAAATATTTCTTACAACAATTGGGTAGACAGTAGCTTCTTTAACAATGAACTTCTTCACTCGGAATCCTTGACTCAGGTGAGCAGCCTGATACACAGCACCTAAAGCAGCAGCATCATCTGTGTTGATACTTTTACCCAGCTCTTTGCTAGAAAAGTAGAAAACAAAAAAGAGAATAATCTTAAAATCATTAATCTGGGGTAAAGTTGGATGGAAGTGAGCAGGGGAATGTGTGAGAGCTGAAGTGAGACAATATGAGGATGAGGGGTGGGTGTATCAGTGAGATTAATATATTAAATAGATAATAACAACATAACCATATTCTTAGATTTGATCCTTAGTTGGAGTCACTCTAAATTCACTTAATACTTTGTTAAAAGGTACAAATCTTATAAACTCACAAACTCCATGAATATGTAAGAATTCATTATTTTCAAAGTAAGTTTCATTTGCTAATTAGTTATGTTTTGAATCTACTTGTTGTCTTCATCAATTGCCATGGACGTTAAAATTTCATACTTAATCTCTTACTCCCTTTCTGGCCATAACATACACTGCCTTTGTCAATAATGTCTAAAAAAGACACCTAACAAGTATTTTGTCATTTGTTGAAAGTATTATAAATGCTGTATGAATACAAGGTAGGTCCAAGCTTCCTCAAAATACTTGGCGTTAACTGGAGGATGCTCATGAACTGGGAGATGTAGGTTGCCAGAAAGAAGTTAGGAGCTCTCTATAAACAGAAAGAGTTACAATGTTCTGTCAACAGCTGACAGAAATACTTTCAATGTATTGATTTTATAGAAGTTATGTACTTAGATTTAGACTTTTCTCACTTTACAGTGTAGCAATTTTATTTAAAAAGAATAGTCATACAACTTAGTAGATTGCTTCAGCATAGCTCATACAACCAAATCTAACCTTTATAAAAAAGAATAAAGGACATTGAAAGGATAGCTAGAACAAAATAAATTGTAATGTGATGTTACACTCAGAAACCTGAGTATGTCTGTGAGATTATGTTCAGAAACTCAAGTGTAACTTCAGTGACATCATTTTCAGTAACCCAAGTGTAATTTCAGTGGCATTATTTTTCAGAAATAAGGATGAAGCTTATGCAAAGTCAGGTGATATAGATGAATACAAGTTGGTATTTCTAAATAAGAGTTATTGACTTACCGTTTTACAGCTTTAAGCAGACTCTCTTGAACTTTAGGAATACGAGTTCCACCTCCCATTAAGATTACATCTTTAATTTCCTCCTACAATTAGATTTTTAAAAATTTTTTATCCTATTGATCAAGCAGTATATAAATCAAGATTAACAGAGCAAATTTTTCTTCTATCTTACCAAAGTTATTTCAGAATATTCTAAGGCTTTCTTAATTGGCATTGTAACACGTTCAAAGAGGTCAGCATTGAGTTCTTCAAAGATACTTCGAGTGACTTTTATACGCATGTCCTGATTATCAATCAAATTCTCCACTTGAGCATAATGTTCTGTGTTGGCACTTAAAATCATCTTTACACGTTCAGCTTCTTTAAAAAGCTTTGCCATACTACGCTGGTTTTTGAAGACATCCTGTTTTGTGAGTTTTTTCTTGTTAAATTGCTCAGCAAGATAGTTTCTGAAACGCAGAGTCATCTCAAGACCACCAAGTCTATTATCAAATCTGGAAAAGAAAAAAATGAGCCAGTGTGGGAGACATGTAGAGATTTACCTGTTAGCATTCTAACTCATTTAAACAAATCAAATTCCCTTCTTTTTCTAAGGAAAAGATATCTCATTTAATAAATCCACAGTTATAGACATCATTACAGGGTTTTACATCCATCAGATTTAAGCATTATTTGAATGAATCATCCAACCATTTCAGTTAGTGGTTTTGTACATAAATATATATATCATCATCATCGTTTAATATGCATGGGTAAGACAGTTCACAAGAGCTGACCAGGTAGAAAAACTACTCTGTGCTACTGTGTCTGTTTTGGCAGGGTTTTTCTGGCTGGATGCCCTTCCTAAGAGCAACCACTCTGCAGAGTGGACTCAGTGCTTTTTATGTGGCACAAGCACAAGTAAGGATAGTTTTGGCATGGTTTTTACAGCTGGATGCCCTTCCAAATGCCAACCATTTTACAGTGTGATTGAATGCTTTTTAGGTAGCACCAGCACTCACAAGACAAGGAATTATGAGAGGGGCAGTAACATTTGAGGAGGGGAACTCGTGTCAGAGGATGAAAGGTTATAGGGTTACAAAGAGACAGAAACAAGTGTCTTGCTATAACAGAGGAGGTGATCCAGTATCAGATGAATGATTAGAGTGTGACAGAGAAACAGGGAGGCAAAAATAGGTGTCTAATAGAGAGGTGGTACATGATTACTCAGTAAGAGAGAGAGTGACCAAGAATGAGAGCAGAAATAGGTGTGCTACTGCAGAGGAGATACACAGCTACCCATCCAGAGAGAGGGGGGGAAAGGGGGAGGGGGAGAGAGAGAGAGAGAGACTGTAGGAAACTGCAGAAGTGTAAGAAAGAGCAGGAGAGAGATAGTAAAGTGCCAGGGTATACTCACAAGTAATGAGGATCAGAGCCTAGATGTGATGGTAGAGTAAAGAAAAGAGAGGTACAAAGGCCATAATATATGCGGTCAGGTGTTGCCAAGAAGGTGCAAATAGCGAGTTGGAGTTTCAGTGACTGGTGGAAACTTGGGTAGAGGACAGTGATGGCAGGAAAGGGAAGAATGGAGACAAACATAAATATATTTTCTTAGAGACCTGCACAGAAAGAACTTCAGAGCAATGCAGGATAATTAAAATCAGGCCACTTTGTTTTTGTATTTGGTTTGAAAGATTCTTTATGTGAATTTGTGCATTGAAACATATTGTGGTGTAATGACTTTCCCTAGACTCAATAAAAGCATTCCATAAATACTTTAAATCCCTTATCATAACACTCCTCTGCCGTAAGTGAAAATCTCACTGGGGTAGACTTTTCCTAAGCACAACTCTTGGATTTAGCTGTATTGAAATTTAAAATGGCTTTAGCAATAATTAAACACAAACTTATAAGAATAAAAGTTACCAAGCAACTTACGCTACTCCATGTATGGTCAGTTGTGGGTTAATATCACGGGTATCTTCTTTGCTTTGACTAAGAACGTATCCTGGAAAATAACAGTAAATGCATTAAAATATTTCAGTGTCCTAGAAATCAGTAAATGCATTGAAATATGTTTGAGATCATCAATATAAGTCATAGAAGTTCATCACACATTATTATTTGTGTCTTTAATAGGGCAGAATTCCTTATACAGTTATTTTCTCACTAGTTTGGATGCATTCAAGTCCCTTTCACCAATTCCAGTATTACTGCACCTCTTGTATCACAGCCACTCAAAATCTAATGCCAGATATTAGCATCATACTATTTTCCTTTTGTGCGGAGTAAGTAAGTGTCTTATCAACAAAAGTAGATATCTCTAAACTTCTTATATCCAAACTTGCTACTGCTTCCTCTTATCAACTACTAATAATTTTGTCTATTATTTACAAATTAGTTCATGATTAAAGATAGTGGCCTCCCTACTTTTCAATAAACATAAGTGCATACATGTGTATTTTATAATCTTAAAGTTACAATAAGGCAGTGAGCTGGCAGAATCATTAGCACGCTGGATGGAATGCTTAGTAGAATTTCGCCCGTCGCTACGTTCTGAGTTCAAATTCCACCAAGGTTGACTTGGCCTTTCATTCTTTCAGGGTCAATGAAATAAGTACCAGTTACACACTGGGGTCGATATAATCAACTAGCCCCCTTCCCCCAACATTTTCAAGGCCTTGTGCCTAGAGTAGAAATAATGATTTTAAAATTATAGTGCCAACATTTCATCAAAAGAAAATCATCATCATTGTTGTTTTTTCCATAGCATGGATTAGATAAACCTTGTTAAGGCAGATTTTCTACGGCTAAATGCACTTATCACCAACCCATAACAATTTTGTATGTACAATATTTTCATTCCACTGGCCCTCAAATATCAAAACCAACAAAGCTGCTGAAATTATAAGAATATTTACTGGAGAATTGTAAGCATCACAGCTTTTGCATATTCAGTGTTAATCAGGACATGAAGATATATAAATACTCTCTCTCTCTCTCTCTCTCTCTCTCTCTCTCATATATATATATATATATATATACACACACACGTGCACGTGCCATGGGCTGGACAGCTTGACAGGAACTGGTAAAACCAGGGACCACACCAAGTTCCATAGTCTGTTTTGGCTTAGTTTCTACAGCTAGATGCCTTTCCTAACCACTTTACAGAGTGCAAAGGGTGCCTTTTATGAGGAACCATCACCAGCACTTTTTATGTAGCACCACCACCAGTGCTATTTATGTGGCACCAGCACCATTGTTTTTTATATGGCACCAACACCAATCTTTTCGTGTGGCACTCTGCTTTTAAAATATCTATTTTGTTGTGGTGGATGGGTCTTCTTGAGTACAGCAATGCACCACATATCTCGGTCCCCCATCATCTTTGTAAGGCTCAGTGTTTTGAGATCGGCCTTCAATACTTCATCTCATAGCTTCTTGGGTTTCCCTCTTCCACAACTTCCCTCCACTTTAAATGACCAGCACTTCTTTATGCAATTATCCTCATCTATCTGTACCATGTGACTAAACCAGTGCAGTCTCCTCTCTTGCATACTAAGAATATGCCAACTTTTCTCTCCTCTCAATACACTAGTGCTCTTTGAACTTTCTTCATCCTATTCTTATTCTAGCAATTACATTTTCTGTACAACCTCCTCCATTGCTAATTAGGTCACCTAGGAAGCAGAAATTATCTACAACATCCAGAAAGCCTCCAGGACATTTGGGAAAATTGGTTTCCCATGTATTTGTGGTCTTTATGGCTCCTAACCATCTAAATACACACACATTACTTTCTCTGTTAACTCTCCAACTATTTCACTTCACCTCTTGCACTGGGTACACCAAATGGGATTTCTGCCTACACCCTTTCCACATATCGAGTAGGGCCATTTATCTGAAGGGTGATGGGTCCTGTCTGATTTCTTGCTTACTAGGACCTTGGTCTTTGCTAAGTTAACTTTAAGACCTTTTGGTTTCAGCTTCTGTTTCCACACCTGGAATTTCTTTTCTCTGGGTGGGAAGCAAACTTCTTACCATACAGCCAACTGCGCACATACACACACACACACACACTCATATATGTATGTTATTTATTTGGTCAGCTGGAATTAGAACAAACAGGGTACCCAGAGTTTCACCAGACAACTGGTACCATGGGGGTGAATATGACCCCCAGCCTTATTTAAAACACTAGATGATCCAAACTGTTAGGTTTTATGTTTCAATATCTCACCTAATTTTTTTTTAACATTCTTTCTAACTGTTTACACACTTGCAATTTTGTCTGTCTTATTATTATGATTACATTTTTTAGTTTGGGATCAAACTAACCCCTCAGTACCATCTACGTTATAAATTTATATTTCTTTGCTTTCAGGTTCTGTGATGTCTAAAGCAGTGAACAATGTCTAAAAATCAAAAGTTGGATCCACACAGGTTGATGGAGATCTTAGAAGAGGCAAATCAACAGCAAAGAGGAGGATGATATTGAAGATGAATTGAGCTGGTGTAAAAGTGAGCCCAAACTTGATGCCCTGTCAGCTTCGAACAGTGAAGAAAGTGCAAGTGATTCTGAATCTGGAGAGAACCACGATTCTGTTAGTCAAGAAGTATGAGGGAAAGAGGATTATTTGTATTCAATAAAGCAAAAAAACTGAAAGAACACCAAGGTGAATATTGTCATAAGGACACTGAGGCTAAAGGGTAAAGGATGTAAGGCAGATGCACCCTTGGAATCATTCAAAGCTTTTTTTTTTCTTTTTTGTGTGTGCTTTTGTTTTTGGGATAAATCTATGCAATCAGAAATTGTAACATGGACAAATCAAAAGATTGAAAATGTGAGGAAGAGTTACAAAAGCAGCCCTGAATTCATATATGATGCAAGCAAGACAGAATTCTGTGCCCTCTTAGGTATTCTCATGTTATTGGGTGTTACAAAAAGCTCCTAGGAAAATACTGCAAGTGTCTGAGCCATGATGGTACTGGAAAACCTTTATGCATAGCCGCAATGAGTCAGGAGCATTTATTGTTTCTCATGTATTGCCTATTTTGATGATTCCACCTAAAGAAATCAGCAAAGAGACATTGACAAGTTAGTACTTATTTGATACATCAACAAAAAGTTTGTCGTGGCTTGCAAAGAAAACTACACACCAAGAACTAGCTGTACAGTTGATGCAAGTCTTCTTGGATTCAGAGGAAGGTGCAGTTTCAAGCAATATATCTCAAACAAACCAGCCAAAAATGGGATCAAGGTGTATGTTCTAGCTGATGGCCAATCATTCTAATTGGTTTCTTCCAAAATTTATGCAGGAACTGGCACTCATACACCAGGATTATGAGTACCAACCCAAGTGGTTCTGGGTTTGACTAGGCCAGTCTCAGGAACAAACAGAAACATTACCATTGATAACTATTGCACATCCATTTCTCTGGCCATAGAACTGAAATCAAAGAACCTTACTCAAGTAGGCACCATGAAAAAGAACAAACAATGCATATATCCCAGCTTCTTCATAAAAGCAGATGAAGGAACAGTGCATCACACATGTTGACCATGCCTAACAACTTCACTTTACTATTAATTGCTCCGAAGAAAAACAAGAGAGCAGTGTTCTTATTTACAATGCATGCTACTAAAAGTCAAGGCATAAATCACTGAGAAAGAAGAAACATGTTCTATAATCATGAAAAAAGAAGTACTAACTGTCACGATCAAATGTGCACCCTCTATACAACATTAAGGAAAACAAGTGATTGGCCAATCAGGGTTTTCTATGGGATGCTTGACAGCTCTGCACTAAATGGATTTGTCATTTTACTCACAATGAACCTGCCTTTGAGAGAAAGAGGAAACACAAGCTATGAAAATTTTTGAAAGAACTTTTGATTTTGTTCATCACTCTGCATGCTTAGTGCAGATTGGGGACACCCCAGACACCTCAAGCTGTGGAATTTTTCCAGAAACACCTTCAGTTGTTAAAAGCATCATTCATCACAACACAAGAGATATTTCATTTGCCCAAGATCAAAGGGCAAGAAGACTGGGTTCATTTGTAGTGGATGCAATAACTCCATGTGTGATAGCAAGATGGTCTGGAATCAATGCCAGGATTAAAATATTTACACATAAAATGCTGAAATACTCAATAAACACTGATTAAAAAAATAAAAAAACAGATTTTCCAGCATTTTTAATGATGGGGATCAAACTGCCCCCATGGTACTGCTAACATAATTTTTTCATGGTACCACAACAGGGTTAATAGTATTATATACTATGAAATATTACAACTTTATGTCATATATTTATGACCTGATCACTGAAATTGAGGTGCAATGAATTATATCAAATGCACAACAAAACTGACACTTTATAGTACACAAATCTAAAAAGAAATAAAACATGAAGATAGTAATAGCAAATATTACTATATTTTGAAAGGTTACCATGAATATTTTGCAATATAATTCTGGAGCATTGTTGAGAGAGTCAGATAGGTTTCCTTGTAACTAAAAATGGCAGAGGATCTACCCAGCCCTCCAAAACAACATTCCTCCCTTTCGTATCCTTATCACTTCAGATCTCTCACCATCTAGAGGTTATATACTAAATAGACTTTAACAGACCGACATGTGCCTCATTGTTATTTTCGCCATTTATCCACCCCTTGCTATCCATTACTCTCACTGTCTTCTCTAGCACTGGTGCCACTATAAAAAGCACTCAATACACTGTAAAGTAGTTAGTGTTAGAAAGGTCATAGAAATAAAGCCATAGAAAACAAGCCAAAAATAAAACTTACAAGCAAAATGTGGTCCACATACCCAACACATTTAAGAAAGCTAAAATGATCTTTTCAACCCATATCAGCATGGAAAGAGAGCATAAAATGACAACAATAATGGTGTTTTGTTGTGGGCCTAAATACTTCCTGAAACCATCAATGCTGTTTGTCACTGTTGTGTTAAAAGCAACTAAAGCTGTTTTCAAAAACAAAATAAAACAAAACAAAAAAACTTAACTCACCAACGACACTGGCAGTTGTGGAGCTGGCTCCCATATCATAAAATATAATGTATTGTGGTTTGTTGCTGAAATCCTTCCTACGGAATACTCCATAATTCAAGGCAACTACAAATGGTAAATTATTTTCATCAAAAGTAGAAACATTTGCAAAATCACAACTTTAGAGACTTTAATAGAATCTCTAAACATAACTATAATAAAAGAAAAAAAGAAGTTAAGAAAGGAATAGCATAAAAAGATAATAAAAATAATTTTCAACAACCAAGTTTGTTGACAGTAAAACCTTAAGGTACCTAAATTTTTAAATAACTATAGAAGCAGCTACCCATTAAATTACCTTCATATTGGGTGGAAGTAGGGATTCACCAAGGATCAGCACTCAGCCCCCTCTTATTCATCATAGTTCTCCAGGCAACAACAGAGGAATTCAAGACAGGATGCCCCTGGGAGCTCCTCTATGCTGATGACCTTGCTCTCATAGCAGAATCACTATCAGAACTAGAGAAGAAATTTCAGGTGTGGAAGCAAGGTTTAGAATTGAAGGGCCTTAGAGTCAATGTTGCAAAAACCAAAATCCTATTAAGAAGGATGGTGAACAAATCACAAACCCCTTCAGGTAGATGGCCCTGCTCAATCTGTAGAAAAGGTGTAGGTAGAAACTCCATAAGATGTACCCAGTGTAAGCTATGGACACATAAGAGGTGCAGCAACATCAAAGCAAGGTTAACCAGGATGATAGCTTTTGTGTGCGGCAGATGCACAGGGGCAAAAAACACTGCAGATGCTCAGATAATGGATTCCATTACGTCAGTGGGAGAAACTAGTTGTTAGCTTCCGCTACCTAGGTGACCAAGTCTGTAGTGGGGATGGATGCTCAGAGAGTGTTGCCAATAGAATAAGAATAGCCTGGGCAAAGTTCAGAAAGCTCCTACCTTTACTGGTGACAAAGGGCCTCTTGCTCAGAGTGAAAGGTAGACTGTATGATGCATGTGTGTGAAATGCCATGCTATACAGCAGTGAAACATGGGCCATGACTGCTGAAGACATGCGTAGGCTTGAAAGAAATGAAGCTAGTATGATCCACTGGATGTGTAATGTCGGTGTGCACACACAACAGAGTGTAAGTGCCCTGAGAGAAATGTTGGACGTAAGAAGCATCAGATGTGGTGTGCAAGAGAGATGACTGTGTTGGTACAGTCATGTGCTGTGTATGGATGAGGAGAGCTGTGTGAAGAAATGTCACTCCCTAACAGTGGAAGGAACCCATGGAAGAGGGAGATCCAGGAAGACATGGGATGAGGTGGTGAAGCATGATCTTCGAATGTTGGGCCTCACAGAAGTGATGACAAGAGACTGAGACCTCTGGAGATATGCTGTGATTGAGAAGTCCCGGCAAGTCAAGTAAGATCACAGCTGTAGCCTATACCAGTGTCACATAACCAACCCATTTAAAAAGTACCTCTGAATCATAGGGCGACACACCGTACTTGAGGAGACCTATTGAGTCAAGTAAAATCTAAAATCAAATCACAATCAAAAATGGAAATGGTAATTGTGGCTGATGCCAGTGCACCTGACTGGCTCTCATGCTGGTGGCATGCAATAAGCACCATTCATGTGTGGGTTGTTGCCAGTGCCACCTGACTGGCTCAAATAAAAAGCACCATCCTGAACATGGTCGATGCCAGCAGTCCCACCCCGACTGGCTCCTGTTCCAGTAGCATGTAAAAAGCCAATGACAGTGTCACCTGACTGGCTCCTATGCTGGTGGCACATAAAAAGCACCCACTACACTCTCGGATTGGTTGGTGTTAGGAAGGACATCTAGCTGTAGAAACATTGCCAGATTAGATTGGAGCCTGGTGCAACCTCCTGACTTGCCAGTCCCCAGTCAAACCGTTCAACCCATGTCAGCATGGAAAAACGGATGTTAAACGATGATGATGATGACAAATGTATAAAATAAATTTTAGAGTAAATGTCATTAAGAATGTTGATTATAAACACACAGAATATACTACATGTAATTCATCATGTTTGTCTACAAGAAAATATGAATGTAGGATTCCATCATATCTGCTAATAATAAACTATAATAAATTGAGAGCCTTTATCCAACATGTATGACAAAGTAGCAAACAATAAAAACAATACATCAAAGTAGTAAGTATTCAGACGAAGATCTACAACAGAAGTTTTAAAAACTATTCAGGGTAGCTAGCCATCATACGTAATAATAATCAATAAGAGATATTGTTCTCAGAATAATTAACGAAGTTTATCATTAAGGATAGTGTCATTGGCAAGATTATAACATAACTACATATCAAGTTGGCCAAAAACAAAGCCTTACAGTAACTAAAGTATGCTAAAAATAAATTTTGTTGATTCTCAGTGAAATTAGAAAAAAAAACCCATCAAGGTAGATACCTGCAGCATTCACACTCATCAGTTGTAATAAATTAAGGCCACCGATGTGAACAGCTTCCTTGACTGAGTTACGTTCTGCCTGGTTGAAGTGTGATGGCACTGTCACCACAATATCCTTGATAGTTTGTTCTGGAAAAATAAATAGATTCGTATTTTAGCAGATCATTATCTGATGATTTCATCTAAAACAATTGTCCATTGTTGACCTGCATGTGACTAGCAAACCAAATCCTTTAGACACATACCCAAAGGCACTGCAAAGATGCAGTAGTCACAGCTGGTGTAAACAAAGAGGTTAACCCATGTTCTCTAACACTTGTGATTATCCTACATCAAATTTTCTTACGGAATATCAAGGTTTTTTTCATTCATAACACACGACTTAATTATCTCCAGCACAAGACTCCAGTTCTCTTGCATAGCTAGCATAATGCTTTAAACCTGTATTTAATATTGCATTCATCTGGCTTTATTGGTGTCTAGAAAGTGCTCCATAGAGTGCTTGACAAGACAAGCATGAGCTATCAATGTGGTTCTCTAATCTCACTTGAAGTCCATTATTAGAGGAGATATGTGAGCACAACTACGATATAGATTTTTATATATTTTCTGGCTCAGTACACAAGTTCAAAGACTCCCAGTGATTGGTTAGCTTTGCTAATGTGTGCAACATATCCCCTTATTAAGAGAGCCATCAGAAAAAATGACACTTTCAAAATATCAGAAGTAGTTGATAACCTGCAGTTAGGTGTCCTCTATGCAAATATTGAAAGAGTATAGTGTTGTAGATGACCACTGTTTTGATGAGACTAATTATCAGTCCAAAGAGTTCACAGACCTCTGTAGATCTGTTGACAATGACTTAGAGATCAGTATTGGAATGCACAAGACAGTCATCAACAAACACTTTAAGTAAGGGTCTCTTATGTACATTGGTATTTCCATTCAATTTCCAGAGGTTAAAGAGCAAGCCATCTATTATCTAAGACAAATTAAAACTACTGGTAACATAAAAGAAAAAAAAAAAAGGTTGAAAAGAAAAAGATCACATAGCTCTGCTTATTTCTATTAAAGGTTGTGAAGGTTACTGTTGGAAAGACAGAGCTTTCCATGAAATCATCCTTATTTTGTTCAATGCAATTTTCTTGGATTTATCTCACAGTAGAAGCCACATCCTCAGTGTTGCACTTCCAACGGTAGGCTTTTGACACTAAGGCTACTAACAGTACTTCATACAAAGTGATTTAGCAGGTTTTGTGCCAGCAATGAACTGCAAGGATATTCCCCTGGTAGTTAAATACAGTCTATCTTGTTACTTTTGCTTTTGCAAAGAGAGATAGTAGCAGCTCTGAAGTCTTGTAACATAAATTCTTCATTCCAATTGCTGTAGAATGCATTAAGAGACTCTGAGCTTGCTGCATTAACAAGTTCAATAAGGATGCCATCCATACTAGGTGCTTTCTCAGAATTAGTTTCAATGACTGCTTTCATAACCTCATATAAGATGGTCTAGGCTATCCTATCAACCTCTGATCAATCCTTTCCAAATTTGCAGGGTCTACAGTGAAAAGTCTTAAGGATAGTGAAGAAGTATTCTCTCCAATGCTCTGTGACACCCTCCTTTGTCTTCAAGAATAGTAGTGCCATCATCTGCAAGTGGCATAATGTTAAATTTGTGTGGTCTATAAACAGTTTTTAGTATATATATATACCCAGGCCTATTCCCCATTTTTTAGGAGGGGGTAACCACAACAAGACACACCAAGCATTCCATTCATTTCCCAGCTCAAAGAGGCAAACCCCAGTCTATGCTTGGGTCAAAGCATAGAACGCAACCCCCAATATCAGCAGTGGGGTCTGACAGCATATGCTGGTTTACCCCCATCACATCATGTCCCTTGAGCAACATCAAATTCACTCATCCGTCCACAAACACTCTCCAAGCTTTCCTATCATTTATAAACTCTCTTGCCTCTCTCACTCCAACACCTCTAACCACCAAAGCTTTCCTCACTCCATCCATCCACACAAACCGAGGTCTGCCTCTGGTTCTGCTACCTACCACTTCTGCCTTCATCACCCTCCTTACCATCCGCTCCTCATCCATACTCTTCATGTGGTCAAACAACCTCAACATTCATCTATCCATTTTGCATTTTGGTTGTTAGATTTTCTCTCATTCCTGTTCACCTTCGCACCTCCTCATTCCTCATCCTGTCCATCTGTGTCACACCAACCATAATCCTCAAACACATCTAGTCACCTTTCTGCCTCTCTCAGGCCTCATATAACATTGTCAGCATAATCACGCCATCATATTCCCTCACTCTGTATCCCACTTCCTCAGCCAACAACCCCACCAGTTTTTAAATGAATTAAAGGATTCTTTTGTATAGTTTGATTCTGCATTAACCTGATCCTTAACTGCCTTTCAGTGATAGATTGATAATGAGAAGACTTTAAATGTGTTTTATAAATATTTTTTATGATACGTAAGAATATTCTGTTGTACGAAGTCTTCAGCATATTAAGTGCTCGTGATATATATGAGTTAGATTTTACTCAAATAAGACCCAAACCCTCATTTCTTCATTAGTATATATTTAAATGCATTACACACAGAAAATGATGAGATGGTCACTGCTGGAATGCTTTTGATTAACAGGTCTGTTTAATGAGGACAGACCTGGGTCTAAACATAATATACACACACTGATATCATGACAAATGAAGAGCAAAAGTGCAGTGCCAAATTATTTCCAAAACTGACACCATCTCACAATTGGACTATTTATAAAAAAATTTATTGCACAAACTTTTGCTTTTCCTATCACCATAGGTTGGAATATTTTTCCAACTCATGTCAAATGTCTGACTATATAATTTTGCAGTTGGCAACCTATCTCAATGAAACAAACAGGAAAAGTACCTATTCTGTGAGAAAAGGACAGAAGCAAGTACAAGAGCCACATCTAGGTAATTCTGGGAGGGTTCAGACTCCTGAATCAAGAGACCAGGGAAATATTTTATGAGACCTTTCATACCTAGAAAAGTATTGATCCTTCTCCTGGAGTTAAAGGTAATTCATTAAGAAACAGAAAAGTAAAATGTTTAGTCATCTAGTCTTCTTCCAGGTATTTAATTAAATAATTAGTTTGAACTTAGCCCCACTGAGAGACTAACTTCATGCAAGTATATAATGACTTGCTAAGTTAAGGTTAATGATAGGCTAGACTGACATGATCTGGTTAACAATAATATTTGTTGTAATGATCTCCTTATGGTGTCTCCATTACAAAAAGAATCACTTTGCACGAGATTAATCTGTAATTATTATCCAAGTATTTATTGTCCTTGCAGTGAGAATTAAAACAAGATTTCTTTCATAGAAATATTCTAAACTTCAAATTCAAAGAATTATGAAATGGAGTTATTGTAACATTCATGTTTATCCCAAGGACATTATTAACATAGATGATTCTACTGGAATTTAATAAGTGTAGGTTATAGATTTGCTAGCTAACACAGCACCTATGATTATTAGTAAGTTAGAAAAATTAAAATTTACATCACTGATAAAAAGAAAGTAAAAAACAAAATGTTAAATACCTGCAAAATTTTCTGCCAATTGTTTACAATACTCTAGCAGCATACCGAGAAGTTCTTCAGTACTGTAAGAAGTTTCCCTATACAAAATAAAAACAATAATTCAAGTTACAACCATTTAAGAGATGCTTTTTAAATGAGCAGACATGTAGATAATGGGCAGTGGGTGAGCTGATTATAATTTTAAAATATCTATTTCAATGTGTTATTCAAGTAATGATGATGACTCCACTGAAATGCAAAATGTAAGTTTTAATAGAGTAATGAAATACCTTACCAAAATCTACAAACATAGACATAATAGTGTTATATAATAGATGAACAGATAACATAGTAGGCATGGATACACAATGTTACAATTTAAATAACCAAACTAGTACTAGACGTTTCTCACAGTAGGAAGGATGACATTCTGACAGCTGATCACTATCAAAATCATTTGGTAACAGATTTGTGTTAAATCTAATATTTGCACAATACTGAATATTTGCATGGTCAGCATAATTCTCACCTTGTGTACAGTTAATACACAAATTAAGGAAATGTGAAGTAGCAGAAGTGACAGAATGCAGGTGGTTGTAATTTAGCCCCAGGCTCTGACTGAGCAGACTTTGTGATCAAAGATAGTCTAGTTATAACCATGTTTTTCTTCTTTTTTTTTAAGATATCTTGGAATACTTTATCCAATGTGTCCTTTTAGCTTTATATTTTGATCCAAATTTCACTGAAATCCACTTTACTTTCAATTCCTTTTGAATCAGTAAAAGAAGTAGCAGTTAAGTATTGAGGTAAATTATATACATTTCAATTCCTCCATAAAATTAACAAATAAATGCTTGAAAACTTCTCAGCATCAACTAGAGTTGCTCAAGCTATGCTAAGATTATTCTGTTAGAGAAATCAATGTCAACAATAAAGGAGTACATTTAGAACTAAATGAAATTGTTTCAAGTGACAAAAAAACACTTCAGATGAATAAATTTGGAAAACACTGAATTTTACAAAATGTATAGATAAGCACTAGATTACAAACCAACCAAGCTTATAGCACATTGATGAAACGAATATTAAAACAATGACAAATACACACACCAAAAAAAAACAAAACAAAACTGAACACTTACTCATCTACTTTGAAGATAACAGTACTTCTTTCTTCATCTTTAACTAGCGTATAGAAAGGGAACCGTTCCTGATAAAGCTTCACAGCAGGGTCATCAAATTGTTTCCCAACAATGTCCATTAAGTAAATATAAGCATTTACAGGCATTTTTACTCGCTACAAAAAAGAAAAAAAAGTGTTAAAGTCAGGTCATTGAAATTTCAGATAGATATTTTATTTTTATAAATAAGATATCAAGCTTTTAAAAGGGCGCATAATACTGTAGTTATTTTCTATTCTCTGTTTATCTTATAGACAAGTTTCTACTTCAATTTTAATTTCTTTGGCATTGTAAGGTTAAGGTTTTGATAAATAGACTACATGATAATGTATTTCAGACCTTGTTGCCTTTATATACTTGTATTTTTTAGCTCTCCTGCCACATTTATCCTGCAAATATCCAATATGGGAATCAGTCACATCAAAGTTCATGTTCTGATGGATATTTTTTTTTAAATAACAATAAAAAGACACACTCAGTTCTGTGTAGTAATTATGAAAACTAGTAAAAAAAACTTCCTTGTTATTAGGAAAGGTTTTATATATAAGCTGGTTAACACTGCCTACAACAGTTATATCAAATATGAAGAGATAATATAACAGGAAGCCATAATGAAAGAAATGTAGAACTATAAAAATAAAACTATAAATGAAGAACTATAGAAACACAAGTGTTTTGAGGCCATTTTCACTGCTAAAGCAGGGTTTAAGTTTGTGAGACTCATGAAAGCTTTCTCCATTTTGGTCTGCCTGCCATCTCCCAGCAATCCCCTTATCCTCATTTCCTCTTCCATCATCATTGGCTACATCTTTCTCAATCTTTAATTGCATTCCACATTTATTTCCATTAGTCCTCTCACTCAGTCACTCTCCTCTTTCTTCAGCCTTCTCACCCCATTTCTCTTCACAACATCCACTTAAGTGCAGCTGCCACACTACTACACTTTCAATAAACAAACCAAGAATACATTGTGTATTTACTGAAGTTTACTCTAACAGTCATTCTGCACACAGTCACTTACAGCTACTTTCTACTTCACCACATACTTCTTCTTACCTTTTACCTCCATATCTTTCTATTCCATCCATCCCTATTGTCTGCTATTACTACCAGATCCTGTGTACAGCAACTCTCATGGTAAACCTTTTATATTCATGTCAACATCTCTGTCACGACTACAGAGTAGAAGGCTTAAAACAGAACCTTGATGCATTCCAAACTCTTCACTTGTTCTTGTCCTTCATCCTTACAACTGAGTGCTTTCTCTCTTATAACCACATCATTAATGTTAGCTAACCATTCCTCCACACTTAACTATCTCAATGCCCATGTCATCACTTCACAAGGAATCCTTTAGTTGTCATCTCATTTCCTCCTGACATTTAACGACCTTTTCAAATCTCCACCTTCCCCTAATTCTATCTGGATCCACAACAATTTGCTCTACTCCATCTTTCAAAAGAATCTTTAGGTTTTCACAATTATATTTGTGCATTGTTGCTTTTAACCTGAAATCACTGAACTAATCAACAGAAGGTCATTATCAAACCTATAATGTATTGGAACAGTCAAAATTTAGCTTCTACACTTCTTGGTCTGGTTAATCCCCAAACTCACAAAGTTCACACAGTTCTCAGCAAGAGAGAATACATGAAAGTCAAAAGCAGGATCTTACTGTTGATAAAGCCATATCAGAAAACTGCCTGTCTCCTCCTTTAAAGGCAATAACCGTTGGAGTTCTTCTTTTGGATTCTCTGTAAGAAAAACATTTACAAATAACTATGAAAAATGATTAGTCAGAAAAGTATGCAACAAGAAAATAATTCAAAGAATTTAAAGAAAAAATATATATAATAAAATTATTAAGTGTATTTATGATAGTAATTTAGTTTGTTTATAAGTCATTAAAAAAAAAATGGCCTTACAGATTTAATACTATTTCCATGGGTACTCCTGGCTGAAACAAAAAAGAAAATAGATTTCAAATTGAAATTATAAATATGTGCATGAGAGTGAACAACAAATCGACACAGAAAGAAAAATGTAGACAATAGATAACACACACATAGTGAAAGCTACACACAAAGTGAGAAGGAAAAAAAGGGGAATAAGGGAGAAAAAGAATATCATAGCTGAAAAGAAGTAACATATCTATAAAAGAAAAGCAAGAGTTTATAGTGGTGTTTGCTTAACAATAATGATTTTCACACAGGTGATTTGGTGGGAATTGATATACATGGACTATAATATGGATAAAAATATCATCTGATAATAAATATCACCATGTATAAAAATAAAGGAGCTAATTTCACAAAAAAAAATATTATGTATAAAATTATAGACTGACCCATGCAAGCATGGAAAAGTCAACATGTAAATGAAGATTACAATACAAAAAAAAAAAGAAACACTTGATATCCACCAAGTCACCAGTGTGAAAATCTTTAAGTAATCAATACAATAAATCCTTGCTTTATTTTATAAATTACATTACTTCTTTTTAGCTATTGTATTCTTTTTCTCCCATACTCTCATTTTTCCTTCTCACATTGTGTTATCTTTTGTCTACATCTTCATATATATATGTATATATATTAGCAAAACCTGTTTTCTAGCCATACCTTTACGATTCCAATCTTCATGAAATGGGAGCCCAGATCTACAGACATCACAGCAAAGCTCTCTATAAAAGAAGGAAAATCAAATTTTGTCACTAGTTTAACAAAAAAAAAGAAATTATTTTAAAAATGGATTAATAACCAATATGAACCAGGTTTTTGCTTAACAAGTATAGCTTTAAAAATGTCTCCACTGAGTGACTTGATTACAGAACTGATTTCACATCTAAAACCTGAGCATTACTGTATAGTGATATATATTAATATATAGTAATACAAGTGATATATTATCTGTAGAAGACATTTAACTGTCAATGTCTGTAGCAGACACTTAACCTTTCAATGGATAGATGTAAATAGGTAAGTAGCATATGAGGTATAGTACATTACTGCCAACAGCTTATAGTACTGAAATGAAATCCTTCCATATTGAAACCATCAAATAAACTGGTGTACTAACAAGAATAGCAATACATCCCTCTAAGCAACTTTATATATGAAAAATAAAGATGAAATGCTTCACATAACAAAAAAAGAAACAAATGTAAGAAAGAAAAACAAACTGAAAATCTCAGTGTAGTAAATTTTATATGACCACAAGTGACACCAACACTAAAGTTATTATTGAAAGTTAGAAAGAAATTGCTCAGCCCAGATCACTAATCCAATACACCAATGATCAAACACCTAACAGTGACTACCATAACTATTTGTCTTCATACAGTATATCTAGAATGATATTATGAAGTGTTTTTTCCTATTTAAAGATGGTAGGATATGATTTAAGGGATGCTATTTCTAGCACGCTGATCAATCATGAAGAAGCTCCCTTGTTGACTCAAGGGTGAAATTGCTTAGTTTGATACTTAGTTTGTCGTTGTCCTGTCAGAATTGACTGTATCTGACTTCCACTAGGATTCAATAATTGAAATTATTATTCATAAAAGAAAGACTCTTGCACCTAAGTGAAACATCTCTATATTAATATGCTAAGTCCAAATGCATTACGCTATCACATGGTTAGTTGAAGGGAAAGGTGAAGAGCAAGAGAAAAAGAGAGAGAGAGAGAGAGAGAGGTGTTTAACAACATGAGGTAGGGGGAAAGTAATAGTTATAATGTGGTTAAAAAGTTAGTTGAAGGGAGAGATATAGAGAAATAGTTAGAAATTCAATATTTAGCAGGGGGGGGGTGATGTTCTGGCAGTGAGATTAAAGAAATGCCCTCTCTCTCAGAGGGGAGGGCAGTTATATTAAGAGTGGAATGCAGACAAAGTGAGAGTAGTGATGCTATGCCAGCCAATGTCATTGCGCTGTCACGTGTTTAGTGGACATGAGAGGTGAAGAGAAAGAGAGGAATGAGGACATGAAGAGTGGAATGACATGGTTAAAAAGTTTATTGAAGTTAGAGGTAGAGAGAAAAAGAGAGAGAAAAATATAAAGTACTTAGCAGAAGGAAATTTTAAACATTATATATTATTGTGACTGACAAGAAAATAACATTATAATATTTAATTTTTTTATATCTTCTCTCAGTTACTCAATTATCTGTCTATTCACATTGATAAATACATCATTGAATAGACGGTAGAAAGAAGGCTTATAGTAGATATAATAAAAAACTTATAGATCAATGAAAATGAAATAGCTTAGCAAAATAGTTATGAATATTATTTCTTTTTTAAATATTTTTTTTTAAATTATCTGAACTTTGTATTGTCAGACTAAGATACAATGAACGGCAAGAAAAGTGGATATAAACAAACAACTGAACTGAAATGAAATGAAAATAATCTTGGTTGAGAAACAACTTAGACTGAACTTTGTTATTGAAAACTATAATGGTGGTGGTGGTGATGAGAAAGGTGATGGAAGTGGCAGTGATGAGTGGCTAGTGAAAATGTATTTATTTTTTTATTTAAAATACATTTTTTATATCGCCTATCACTTAATGCATGTGCATAAGTGCAATCATTTATCAACTGCTAACTTGAACATTGATATTTGTTTATAAAATATGGATCACAGATGATGTAAGCTAATAAGAGAAAGAATGAGATGGTATAGGTAATGATGTAAAGAGAAGCAGTGGGTTGAATCACTAGGACAAGCATGTGAGCAGCAGTGTATAGGAAGAAAAAATATCAAAGAGAATACAGTTAGTATTTACAACAGATAAGAGAATATGTTCAAGATAGAATAGAAAATGAAAGAGAATGTCAGAAAGACTGTAAACATATGGTTAAAAGTTACAACATAGGTAACATGAATATCCTCTGTAATCATTTGTGAAGCTCAGATTTATAACTGAACCTCTGAACTGCTGAAAGATTGGGAAAGTTATGCTCCCTAAATTACAACCTTATCCAGAAGAACTGAAAGGTTTTCTTAATGTAAATAGTGCAGAATATACAATTTCAAAAGAAACACTAAGTTTTATTATTCTATATAAACTTGCAATCATCTAAAAAAATTTGTATTTATTGTGGGATCTCCACAGGTAGTGTTAGTTATTGTTATTGAAAACAGTTTAAGAAAAGACTGCAATATTGTGTAATGGTACTTTTTAAAAAATGATGGATTTAGCAGGCAAATTTTCAAACTGAATTGCAGGACTTTTCACCATGTTTAACTATATTTGCTTCAGCTATACATGTTAGAAAATAAAAAAATGATTCTATTGAAGTAATAGACTAATATCCTACTGACTGCCATCTGTTTTACATAAGCACAACTAAAGAGAACTGATACTACAAGTCATCACATTTTAAGCTAAGATCCAAGTGAGCTACTTTTTCAAGTAATTCACTCTATCTTGCCTTTCTGGTATTTTCTAAAACAAATATGGTAGATCAAGATCCAGAATACAGAATCATTTGGAAAAGCTTGGAGAGTGCTTGTGGACGGATGAGTGAATTTTGATGTTGCTCAAAGGGGTACGGAACCAGCATGATGCGGCAGGGGTAAACCAGCATGTGCTGTTGGACCCTGCTGTCGTTATCAGGGGTTGCGTTCTATGCCTTGACCCAAGCATAGGACAGGGCTTGCCTTTTTGAGCTGGGAAATGAATGGAATGCTTAGTGTGTGTGTTGTTGTGGCTACCTGCTCCTAAAAAAAAAGGGGGGAATAGGCCTGGGTATATACAAAACAAATAATTCCCAAAAGAATTAGGTTGAGATATTTTACCTGACAATTTAACTTGAGTGGAAACAAACAAAACTGCTATTAGCAGGGTGGATGCAAACTGTTGCCATGACATGATGGAGGTGAGTTGGTTCTGAAATGAAGAGAAACAGACATTAACTTAGAGACACCAGTAAATCTTTGATGTTAATTCATTTGTTTGTTCAGTTTTAATTTCCTACCCTTTGGCATTCAGATTAGTCTTTCACATGTAATGTTTATTATTTAGTGTTTTGAATTCATCATGCATTATCTTGTAATTTCAAGATTGCAATGATGTGATTGTATGAATCTTGCTGAGATACATTTTCTACAACTGGATGCTATTCCAGTCTACCAACCCTTACCTTTTTCCAAGTAAGCTATTTTTTCATTCTACTAGTACCATACAGGTAAGGTACATTTTCATTCCACTAGAAACAAGACTTTTTGATTATTAGAGATTGTAAACAACCGTTTTCACTCAAATGATGTTAATGAAAACATAAGAAATGATATCTTCAACAAACACATTTATATGTATATCATCATCATCGTTTAACGTCCGCTTTCCACGCTAGCATGGGTTGGACGATTTGACTGAGGACTGGTGAAACCGGATGGTAACACCAGGCTCCAATCTAATTTGGCAGAGTTTCTACAGCTGGATGCCCTTCCTAACGCCAACCACTCAGAGAGTGTAATGGGTGCTTTTACGTGTCACCCGCACGAAAACGGCCACGCCCGAAATGGTGTCTTTTATGTGCCACCCGCACAAGCCAGTCCAGGGGCACTGGCAACGATCTCACTCGAAAATCCTACGGGAGCCAGTCAGGTGGTACTGGCAACGGCCACGCTCAAAATGGTGCATCTCATGTGCCACCCGCACAAGAGCCAGTCCAGGGGCACTGGCAACGATCTTACTTGGCTTGCCGGGTCTTCTCACGCACAGCACATTTCCAAAGGACTCGGTCAGTAGTCATCGCCTCGGTGAGGCCCAATGTACGAAGGTCTTGCCTCACCACCTCAGCCCAGGTCTTCCTGGGCCTACCTATTCCACGGGTTCCCTCAACTGTTAGGGTGTGGCACTTTTTCACACAGCTATCCTCATCCATTCTCACCACATGTCCATACCAGCGCAATCGTCTCTCTTGCACACCACAACTGATGCTGCTAATGTTCAGCTTTTCTCTCAAGATACTTACACTCTGACGGGTATTCACATTGACATTACACATCCAACGGAGCATACTGGCTTCATTCCTTGCGAGCTTACATATGTCCTCAGCAGTTACAGCCCATGTTTCACTGCCATGTAGCATGGCTGTTCATACGCATGCGTCATACAGTCTGCCTTTTACTCTGAGTGAGAGTCCCTTTGTCGCCAGCAGGGGTAAGAGCTCTCTAAACTTTGCCCAGGCTATTCTTATTCTAGCAGCTACACTTTCAGCGCACCCACCCCCACTACTAACTTGGTCGCCCAGATAGCGGAAGCTATCGACTACCTCTAGTTTTTCACCCTGGAATGAGATAGAAGTTGTTTCCTGTTTGTGTATATATATATATATATATATATATAAGAGACAAGGTGTACATATGCTGCTATATATATAGATTGGAGCAATATCGAGAATAACCATCTGAAATTGCAAGGATAATCTGGATCTCGACTGAGGAAAGAAAACTACAAATGACCTGTCCTTGTTTTCTTTGTATCGTCTATCTGGATGTTTTGTCCCTTTCTTGTATCACCTAACTGTCTGGATGTTTTGCGTTCTTGTCCCATTCTGTATTATTTATATTTATATATATATATATGACAGACTTTTCCTGTTCACAAGGCATCTCAAAGAGGTCGTATTGTTGGACAATCTGAGGCTGATCTTAGCCAGCAAAAAATTGCCAAAAATCTTTAAATTCCTCTTGCTACTACTGTTAATAGAATTATAGCACAATTCAAAAGCCAAGGAAAAAGAATCAACAGATTCTTGTCCCAGCCAACCTGGGCCCTCAGAAAGGAAGCTTTGCTGTTTGAAGGGAATTGTGGAAAACAAACCCCGTTCGAAGACTTCTGACACTGCAAAACAGCTAGAAGTTAGTCCAAGAACGTATGTTACATATCTGCATAAGCTTGGGTATTATGGACGAGCAGCTGGAAAAAAACCTCTCCTTCAACCAATTAATATCATAAAAAGAAAGAAATGGGCTAAGGAGATATCAGAAAAATCCAGTTCATTTTGAGATAGAGTGATTTTCTCAGATGAATCCAGATTTGCATTATTTTCAAACAGTGGACATGTTTGGATCTGGAGGCTTCCCAATCAAGAATTTGATTTGAAACAGCTCCAACCAACTGTGAAACATGGTGGTATCTCTATAATGGTATGGGGAGCTGTCACCAGCAATGGTCGTTCTGAGCTGATCAAATGTGTTGGAACTATAAATTCTGAAAAATACATCGAAATACTCAAGTAAGGACTACTTCTGATGTATTCACACAATAACATAATGAAAAATGAGTTTTTATTCGTGGAAGATGGGGATCCATTCCACACAGCAACAAAGAATCAACAATGGCTACTGAAAATAGGATCAAAAAGCTTCCTTGGCTGAGCCAATCTCCTGACATGAACCCAATTGAAAATCTTTGGAGCATACTAGATAGAGCTATAAGAAAAACTCAACAGAAACTTAAATCTAAAGATGAATTGTTTTGATTGTTGCATGAAAAATGGGCAGAAATTCCACAAGAGACAATCACAAAGCTCATAAGTTCAATGCCAAAAAGAGTTTCTGAATTAAAAACTGCAAAGGGAATGTCAACTAAGTACTAAAGTATGTAGTCCTACCTATCGATTACATTTCAATAAAAGATTTTGAAAATGAAAGGTGTCTATTTACTTCCTGCATGTCTGTGTATAAATATATATCTACTACATATGTGAAAATCTGTGGGTGTGTTTGTTTGTGGTGTTGTTATCTAACTCCTCCTACATCATTTTATGAAACTTAACACATGAGTAGAACTCATGTCTGGAAAAATAGTGACATACTTAGATTATCGAGAAAATCGATAATAGGGCCCCTGGAAGGGATTCTTATATCTACTACATATAACTAATATATTATTTTTAAACATCTAAGGGAAATAACCCATTTGCTCCTGAAAGGGATCCTTATATATAGCCAAGAGAACTAATCCATTCATGTTCGTAAATAATTTCATATAAATCAAATTGAGTATGCTTATTTCTTAGTATTTGAACTATTTGAGTTATTTTCGCAATTTATCCAGTACAACGCTTAAACAAGTAAATAGTATTTTCCTAATCAATGGATTCACTTATTTCAGTTAGTGACTTATTCAAGAATATACTAACACTAGCACCGCTGAGGGTAATATTCTCTGCGAATGCACAAAAGCTTTTTTCAGAGTTATTTACTTTGAATTGTTATCTCATAACTAATTAGTCTGTTATTACATAACATGCTTCACGATTTTAGTATACATAACTTATTAGTATTTTCTCCTAAAGTCTATATACTCTGGGAACATATTAAAGCCCTTTTCAGGGCTATTTTATTTGAATTCTTACTATCGGGTAATTAATTTCATGTTATTACATAACTGACTTCACAATTTGGGTATTCATAGTTTATTGGGAATTCCTAAAAACAAGATCCTGTGTAAGACAGTTCGGTATTCTCAATAAATGCACAAAAACTGCTTTAAGGACTACATACCCTGTATTGTTGTTACTGGATTAGCAAAACAATTATGAGAACGGAACCAAGGGATAAGCCCTGCTTTCTCAGGAATTACTGGGTACATCAACTATATATATATATATATATATATATATATATATATATACATACATACATACACACACACACAAATACTGGGAGCTGATGGTAGATGTTACAAACATCCCTGTTTCATGTCCAAGTAAAATAGAGTTAAACATCCAGCATCTGCAGTTTATGTTCTGTTGTTTATAATCTAATGAAGCTGAAAACAATTTGGCTACAATTGATATGAATATAACAATGATCAGATCATCTATATGAGGAACTGGGATAAGCTCAAGCTTTGTAAAATGGTTGAGTATTTGAGAGATATTTCTGTACAAGTATTTTCATATCAGAGTTGCTAGCAAAAAACCTTGTTTCCATTCTTTGACAACTTTTAAAAGCTTATCATTAACCCTAAGTTGGTGAAGAAAATGGTAGCGGTTGTCAATGGTAGGGAATGAGTGAAGAATTGAAACTAGATTATGAATATAACTGTATCAGTTCACAATTGATATATGTGCACTTGACTTCACCTTTCAGCTTTCCAAAGCTGATAAAATAAGTCTCAGTTATGTTCTGGAGTCAATACAATTGATTTTGTCACCTTAAGCCTATATTAGATATCAAGGACTGGTCATCAAGGTCATTAGATCTTCAGACAAAATACCTTGGTATTTCTTCAGGCACTTTACATAAAAATTTTGTCTTTTCGTCCTTTCGGAGTCAATAAGCTGCACAAGATAACTACTGGGTCAATGCAATCAACTCTCTCCCTCCAGTCTGCTGACCTTGTATCTAAATAAGTAACAGGTATCATTATTATGCTGCTTTCTACCTTTTGCAAAAGTGTGACTGTCAAACTTTCCCCAATTGAATATCAAGTCTATACAAGACATCTATTCATCCTATATCGTCAGATGTTACTTAGCTCCAAGTCAGCCCTGATTGAGCAGACCTATAATCTAAGGTATTCCAACCGTGACCATCCAATCTTTTATTCAGGGTCATTTTACTCAATGTGCTCTTTCCTTTTTAAGACGGTAGGGCACGATTTATAGATTTGACTGCTACTTCTAGCCATTCGAGAGATCGCAAATATTTCTTAATATTTAGTTCCAAACGAGTCCAGATCGATGAAACCTATGATCAGTCCCATTTATATAAAAGCATGTTGGCCTACATTATTCAATGTGACCCTATCTTACTAAGACGGTGGTATGATTTGATGAAGATTTAGCTGCTACACCTAGCAGTTTGAGAGATTATGTACAGGTTCCTTCATTATCTCTGTCATCATCATTTGTGTAGGAGGTCTCAGACATATCTCTCCGAACTAAGGAAAAAAGTCTGTAATTAATTCACAGAACAAAGGTTGTAGCGAAATGTGACAACGATAACTTCCACAGAATACTACAATAACCACAATATTAGAATCCGCGGAACTCTAATGACAACTAATTCACTGTACATACATACACATATGTGACACTGCACGTTTACTCCACAACCAAGTATTGAGCACTCGTTTTTTTGTTTTTGTTTTTGTTTTTTAAAAAACACACACACTTTCCGTTCGATTTGTAAACAATATACACTTTCATTTAAACATATGTCATTTTTTCCGAAAAACGGGCGATCAATTTTTGCTCTGTTCAGCACACATTGTGTTAGCCCCTTCTGGCTTGTCTCAGATGCACACACCGATTTACAATTACATAAATATAGCGATAGTAACGTGTGAACACACACACACATCAGAACAATCGAGAGACATCTGGACTTCTTGTTGAGAAACTAAAGAATTTTTTACATATCCATGAATAGATACAAACACTTACAAACATACATTCACTTATACTCAACGCACACACAAACCTTCAACGAAGTCGCTCAAATGCAAAGAATAGCAACCATATTTCCCTCATTTACTTCTACACTCTTAAAAAATACGAAATGATCACGGCTGGAACGCAAGTGATGGACAGACTGTTCATGTAGGACGAGTCGAAGCTAATAACACGTGTGCGGCATCACAGGAAAAGAATCTGAGTGGATTGAATGAAACAAGGAGTTAAGTCCAAGGGAGCGGCGTGGAACTGTAGAGGATATCAAGAGGTAATATCGGATAATTTAGGAGACAGTTGTAATGTAATAAATTGAGATAGCGAAGGAAAAGAGAAAGAAACACTATATGAGTTTGTTCCGGTTATGGTTACAATAATCGAGGAAGAGGTGGGATCTAGAAGTCAGCAACATCGCTATTACTGTCTTGGACGCCACAAATTCATATTTCCCCATCTCCCGTTCTCCTCTCAAAAATAAACTACTGCTATTGTATTAATGTTTGAAATCATTATAAGTATGAAGAGAAATTATTATTTTGGCATTCAAATACTACACAGGTTTTCAAGCTATCTATATCTATCTCACCAGGGTCGACATAATTAAATACCGGTAGGAGACAGAATCATCCATACTATCCCACCCACTTGGACTTGTTCTTGGGCATGAGGCCGTTCAGTACAATGCTTAAGTGGTAGTCGATGGGATTAAAGGGAATTAAAGCAGTTGAAGTAAACAGACCTTCCACAATGCATGTCATAGCCGATATATATATATATATATATATATATATATATAAGCTCAGTTATTTTTACTTCGACAACTGTCAGAATGAATGGAAACCTGTTATTAAAACAAAGGAAAAGGTTACAGGTGAGGATTAAATTTGTTTCGTCGGATTTTATTCCGGTGCAGCAGGATTATTATAACGACTATATTTTCTAATACTATGAGGAACCGAAGAACTGTCAACATTGCGTTAGTTTTTCGTTCCTCCTTTCCGACTTCCAAAGGAAGAGAATTGCTATTTCAGAGAGGAAAGTGTGTGGATGGAGGTCCAAGTTAAGTAGGCTATATATATATATATATATATATATATATATATATATATTACTAGTGAAGGCTGGATTATTGGGTTACCCTGAGTTTCTCGCCATAAAGGTTACCTTTATGGCGAGAAATCAGGGTAACCCTAAAAACCGGCCTTCACGAGTAATTAATATAATTCTTAGAGTGTGCTTCTTCCGGATTTATGTTTTTCTGGGAAAAAAAAACGATATATATATATATATACATATATATATATACAGCTTATTTTTTCATTTACTGTCGGAATGAATGGAAACATTAAAAGTTTTAGATAAAGAAAAGGTCTTCGGAGTTAAATTAGTTTAACTTGATTTTTAAAATATTTTTAAGGTTAGCTTTAGTACAGTAAGCCGGGTTATTATAACGATTCTAATAATACAGAGAACCAAAGACATGTCAACATAGCGTTATTTTTTCCTTCTCCCTTGCGTCTGAAAAGGGGGGAATTACTATTTCAGGTAGGAAATTGTATAAATATAAATAAACACCCAAGATAAGTGAAAATATATAAATTTATAAACAAACAGATGGATATATAGAGGGCTACAAAGATTCTATATATCTTTAGTGATTTCTGGAAAGTTATTCTAAAAATAAGGAAAACGTGTAAACGGATGCTTTAAACATATATCCATTTCTCTCTCTTTCCAAATATATATATATATATATACATACACACACACATACATATAAATATAGAAAGAGAAAAGGATAGATCAAATATAAGACAGCAGAAAGAAACTAAGCATGGAGTAAATCTTACCGTGGTTTAAAAACTGGAAGTGTGGTCGTATTTTGAGTACGTACGGTGCCTAACTCAGTCTTTTTCTCTGTCAATCTCCATATGATCAAACATACAATCATGTGGCGCATTCCTATTGGTCTAAACCGGCAAGCCGGCTTACGTTACCTGTTGTCTAATGTATGGAAGCACAAATGTACAACTATAATTTATTGCTTAATATTCCTGTATTTTTACTTCTTTTTTATTTTGTCTTTTCTTATTATTCCATTCACATCTAGGATGTATAATAAGAATAATAAATCGAACCCCAATACTTGACTCATGATTTATTTTGTCGACATTCGAAATTGAGAAAGACAAAGTTAGCTTCGGTGGATTTGAATTCAAAATGAAAACATTTTGTTCGGTTCAGCCAAATCACTGGGAAAATTAAGCAAATAATGATTTCAAATTGTTTCAAGTTTTGGTGCAAGGTCAGCAATTTTGAGAGGAGAAAGGGGGAGAAAATTACATCGACCTTGTTGTTCAAATGGTACTTATTTCAAATGGTACCGAAATGATGAAATGCAAAACCAACCAAGATGAAATTTCAACGCAGAACAAAGAGTCGAAAGAAACACCGCTATACATTTTATCCGACGCGCTAACAACTCTGTCAGCTTGCTGTCTTTGTTTTCAAATTTTGATACAAGACCAACGATTTTAGGGGATGGGGCAATCAGTTACTTGACTGGTACTTATTTTATCGACTCCAAAGGGATAAAAGGCAAAGTCGATCTCGGTTCAATTTGAACTCAACGTAAAGACGGACGAAATGTCGCTAAGCATTTTGTCCGACGCGCTTATGACTCTGCCAGCTTGCCACCTTGAGAAAAGTAAAAACTCTTACTATTATAGGCCGAAGGCCTGAAATTTTAGGGGAAGGTGGCTAGTTGATTGCATTGACTCCAGTGCTCGACTGGTACTTATTTCATCGACTCTGAAAAGAATGTCGACCTTGCTTCTAATCATTTTGTCCGGCATGCTAACGATTCAACCACCTCGTCGCCTTGAGGAAAGTAATAAAAGTAAGAATTTTCTTTTATTTGTCAGCAGTGCAATGAATGATGGATATGATACAAGGACATAAATAAAGTAAGGGGATTTACATAAAATCGAATGGAAAAAATATGAAACATAAATATACATGGTATACAACTATAAGGCCAATCGAGGAACCCCAATATCCCAGATCTCCTTGAATATCTAGGGCAAGTGTCCTCTCCAGTTGTCGTTCTCCGACTTACAAGCTTATATTTCAAGTGGTCCCATCTGCTCTAGGCATTTAATCCTTTGTCATCCACCTTTCAAATAATTTAGTTGCAGACAGCACCTCCCTCAACACTCACACGTTCCTTTTCAAATGAAATTTGGAAAAGTCGATGAAGGTTCTACAGAAGAGGAAAGTCCTTATCATATATTTCTACTTAGTTCACCACACAACCTCTTTCGCAGTGCCACAAGGTAAAAGCATGGGCCCAGGAACATGAGGTGCAGGGGATACAAGCGCACCTCCTAAAATTTTTGTGGGGTGCTAAATCAAAACTTGCACCCCTTCTTGCTTTTCTCAGGTTTAGAAAACTGTGTAAAAATGGATCTCTAAAAAGTAGCTTGAAGTTAGGTTCCTTCTCAAAGAACAAATAACAAAAATAAAGAAAACAATAAGACCTTGTTTGTAAAGAATTTTGGACCTGAGTTTGCATCCCCCAAGAAAAATTCCTTCCCGAGTCAGTGGATAGAATGAAAACTACCTTCCCTGTTCAGTTAAACGAGAGCGGCAAGCATTCATCACGATGGGCTCGACTGATAACCTTGATTCGTCTCATACGCAGCAACAGCTGTTCGACAAAACTCTTAGCAAGTCAGCAATGTCCGGATACTGAAAGGTGTGTGCAGAACGGTTTCATCAATCTGCACAAATTTCGAACAGACCTGTTTGATGGCACTTCCAGCTTTAGGACTTCTGGAAATTATCCATTGTACATTTCGATGCGAAAGACCCCCGGAACAGATAGGCCAGTTCATTTTCGTTAACGCCCAGTTTCCTCGAGAACGCTGCCACTCTTCCCAACCACTAATTCTCTACAGACTTCTAGAATGGAACATCCACTATCCCGTTGCATGACTGGTAGAGGGCGATGAGCGCCTAACAACATTCCAGATATCAAACGCCTAGTCTCGGTCTTTACTTCATTCAGGACTGCAATTCCGCCTAGGAGACAAGCTGCGAAAAAATGTTTCACGAATTGTGTCCACTCCTGTTCACCACCTTGGAATATCTACAGGTAGTACAACCTCAGCGCGTGTCTACATATCAGCAGAGCATGTATACATCGCCAGTCAGAGAGTGTTGGCGGAAGATGGACCGGATGGCGAGTGGAACGTATCCCTTCTACACGAAACTGAATAACAAACTATCCAAATTGATCAGACAGTAATTGGGGTAATGCTCGATAGTCAGTCGATGTAGGCAACGTTAGCATTTTCCACCTCTGTTGTAACCTCTCCGGACCATTTCTGATTAAGACTGGTTACTCTGTTCGTTATCCCGACGGGATCCGGACTGAACCGAATATTAAACAGTTTAACTGTTTAATATCCAACTTTTCTTTATTACCCACAAGGGGCCAAACTGTTTAATATCCAAATGCCGTCCAACGGTATGGACCTGCCTCTTCAGGTGCCAAACTGAAATCCCACCGTCTTGTCCCCGTTGATCTTGGTCTTGTTATTGTCAAGTATTCTTCAAAAGTTTCCATTTTGGTGGCATCCGATGCGATGATGGTGACGTCATCGGGAGACATCGACAGTTGGAAAGGGATCACCTCAAATGTTCCAGCTTCCATAAATGTGACTCTAGAACCAACACACAGAGAAGAGACGAGAGCAGGCAGCCTGTGAAACCGAACGTGCAATGCGAAGCAGTTCCAAAAAGTGACCGTTCACTTTGGCCACAGAGCAGGTGCTGCTGTATGTTGCAGCCCGAATCCGATCGGTTTCATGACAGCTTCCAAATAACGGTGCTCCCGCTTTATCCGAATTGATCAAGGCCCTAGCGAAGCCAACTTTGTTCCCAATCCAACGATGTATCGTATAGGATGGAATTTGTCGTGGATGGATGGACCTGTTCGGGATCGCGCACATTTGCACTTTCCCGACTAGACCACTGACAGCAAGCGTTAACATTTTCGCTAAACTCTGTATTTAGTAGATTTATGGATCAAAAAATTAGCAACAACGCCCATTTTGACGGTGTCTTTTTCTCAGCAGCATTACCACTTCCCGGCTCACACCACTAGGACTTCCCCCTTCTGCTGCCAGTTGCAGTAGATACCCACCAAATGGTTGCCAAACAAGATTGGCACGAACCCTTATAATTTGTAAATTAAACCATCCATGACTTGTGCAACCGTTCATAGTTTTCCGTATTTCATCAGCTCTTATCGGCTTTTCGCAACACTCCGAATCTTCCGCAAAGAGCCGCAGCCGGCCGTCGAAGTAAGAACTAAAATCACTGCCGTCTCCAACTATTGCCTGCCCCAACCAGTTGAGCAAAGTGCTGCTGCAAAGCTGCATTCATCCACTCGGAACCGAATATCACGCTCCCATCCCGATCTGCCAAAGACTTGATTGTTACCACCGGCTGACGATTCCTGCTGTCAACTGCTGCCTAACTAATTCACTAATCCGGCCTCTACTGTATTTTTGCGTCAGTAAGAACACTTTCAACTTCCAGTAACTGGACCCTGTCAATAGGCTCCACCAAAGCAGTTTACAAATTTATGTTCTGTGTCGCCAACCAGTTTGTACTATGAACATCCTACACTATCACTGTCCACTGGCCTAAGAAATATTTTATATGTAGATGACCCGCTGTGAATGCTCTATATCAACGCTAGGACATCAGGGAAATTTAACTGGTACTTTTCAGTGAGTTAGAAACTTCTGAGCAGGTTTCCAAAGCTTTTGCATTACATACTCTCATGAGCTAGCCCCACTGGGTCCCACAGTGGGTCTATAATTCTTTTCTACTCTAGGCACAAGGCCCGAAATTCTGGGAAAGGACTAGTCGATTAGATCAACCCCAGTACGCAACTGGTACTTAATTTATCGACCCCGAAAGAGATGAAAGGCAAAGTCAACCTCGACGGAATTTGAACTCAGAACATAAAGACAGACGAAATACTGCTAAGCATTTCGCCCAGCGTGCTAACGTTTCTGCCAGCTCGCCGCCTTAACAGTGCGTCTATAATACAATTCCAATCCATCCCGAGTAGCAGTGATCGGAACGTTCCTAGGAAAGCCTAAAGATAACTGAAGAAATCTGGTTATCCTATCCCTGTCGGAGCATAGACACCATATCCGCTACTTTTCACGTCCAGAACCATAGCTTACAGTACAGGTTCAGGAAGATTTCTCGTGCCTTGGCATCTAAGGATTTCCGGTATAACATTGCCACCTCGTTGCATACCTGCATACTTTCACTAGAAATATGGGCCTGTGCCAAAGGAAGTGTAAAGATTGTGTTTATTTGTTTGCCACCTCGATGCCGTTGAGATTTTGTGGGGACAGTGGGAGAATTGTGACTTCGAATTGCAAATTGTGAATGGTGAACTGTGACTACACATTCGAATAACTCTGCTTTCATTTTGAGGCAGTTGGTTTCTCACGACTTTTTCTTCTCTCTAACACAGACTTCTTTAGTTTGGTTTTTCGCCTAAACTTCGTCGCTTGGCGAGATTCCAGGGAGATCTGTAGTAGTTGAGGTGAAAGGTGATTCTAAAACTATGCGCGTATTTCTAATTTTCTGCGGTGAGTGCTGAAGGTATTACTGGGAAGTTTATTTGGAGATGAGTTCGATATCGTGATCTGCTATTGTTTTGGGGGTTATTTTTTGACGTAGCTGTTGTTCTTTTGTAGATTTTGTGGCAGTTACTGTTGCTGCGGCTGCTACTTCAGGTGTTGTTGATTCGGTTTTTGCGGCTGCTGTTGTTTATTTTGTTTCTGTTGCTGCTGTTGCAGGTTGTTGATGTTTCGTATGTAATGATGGTAGCAACACAATAAGTAGCTACTCAATAATCTCACTTCAGCTGAAACATTCAGTATTTGTCTAGTCGGGAGTTCTGTATAATCTGGAGTTTTGTCCTGATTATCTGGTTTGACTTGAATGCAATTCCCTACAAGTTTGCCCTGACACTTGAAGAGAATCGGCTCCCACTAGAACAACGCATGCTATCACCCACCTGATGGTAGCATCACTCTCTTGTTTTGTTGCATTGAATGTTGTAGGATTATTCAGCGTCATTTTTTTTTTTTTTTTGTCAGAAAAATTATATTTTTAGCGATACGAAAAAAATTCAAAACGTCCGACACTTCATTTAGGGTACCGTTACATAAAAATAATTATATCCAAACAGACACTCAAGAGGGTGAGAAAACGGTAAAAGCATGCAAAAACTTACAGAGCCCATAATTAGACTTCCGTGCTATTCTGCAGTAAATAACAATAACAACAATAGTAATAATTCTTTCAATTAACAAATTTAATAATAATAATAATAATAAGGATCTTTCTGATTTGGCGGGTGCCACTCGTTTTCTTAACGAAACACTTTCAAACTTGGGACACTGGTAGAATGTGTCATATAAAACATTTTTTACTCTTAGTATTATTGAGAAAATTTTATCTTTTTAAAGTTATTTCTTGTTAAAATTGTCGTATTTCGGTAATTTCAACTAATCACTGACGTCTATTGAGGTGAAAACAATTACTGCTGTGGAATATAAACAAAACGTTCTAGCGATGTAATGGGATCTTTTCCGTTGAATAAAATTAGTGCCGTTGTTTGTCAACAACTATCGGTGGTACCGTTATTTATGACAGCGTTCGTGCGTTTGTACTCGTTTTAGCTTTAGGGTTTTAGTGTTAGGGTTAGGGTAAGGGTTATAAGTATTTTTGCCAAATTTGGTGAAAAATTTGTGGCGGTGTATTGAACAGCGTTTCACCAAATTTGGCAAAAATATTCATAACCCTAACCCTAACCCTAAAACCCTAACCCTAATCCAAACTATAAAACCCGAACCTTAACC
>NC_142947.1:23595509-23615509 GCF_046866305.1 Octopus bimaculoides
CAAAGGATCTGTGTGGTAATTTTCGTGGGATTTCCCTTTTGTCTGTGGTTGGAAAGGTGCTCGCCCGCATTTTGTTAGAACGTTTAAATACCTTTATAGTTCCAAGTATGGTGTCTGAGTCTCAGTGTGGTTTTCGTTCCTCCAGGGGCACAGCTGATTGTATCTTTACTGTCAGACAATTACAGGAGAAGTGCATTGAACAGAATCTTGCTCTGTACCATTGCTTTGTTGATTTGAGCAAAGCATTCGATACTGTTAATCGAAGTGCTCTGTGGCTAATTCTGGGGAAAATTGGTTGCTCAGAAAAGTTTATAAACATGGTCAAGGCTTTGCATCAGGATATGAGAGCTAGGGTTAATTTTGGTGGTAGGCTTTCTGAATCTTTTGCTGTGGAAAATGGAGTAAAGCAGGGAGACCTTGATGCACCCACCCTCTTTGCAATATACTTTGCCGTTGTGGTGTCACATTCCTTTCAAAACTCTGAGGAGGGTATCTACATAAAATATCGAACAACGGGGAATGTTTTTAATTTGACCCGACTGAAGTTTAAAACGAAGGTTTTTACTTCACTTATTAGGGAACTTTTGTATGCTGACGATTGCGATCTGGTTAGTCATTCTGAATCGGGTCTGCAATCCCTTGTATCTGCATTTGATGCAGCTTGTGATGATTTTGGCCTGACCATCAATCTGAAAAAAACAGTTGTAATGTATCAACCTGCGTATGGTGCTGTTTGTAACCTCCCTAAAATTTTTGTTAAGGGAAAGTTACTTGAGGTTGTCAATTCATTTGTCTACCTGGGAAGCTCTGTTCAAGATGATGGAAATCTTGATACGGAAATACACCTGCGAATTCAAAGGGCAGCAAAAGCATTTGGTGGCTTGGAGTCACGCGTCTGGCGCCAGCGACATAAATAACAATACAAAGCTGGCTCTTTACAAATCATTTGTCTTAACATCCCTATTGTATTCCTGTGAAACTAGGACCTGTTATGAAAGACATTTTAAAATGTTAGAAAAATTCCACCAAAAATGCCTTCGTCATATTTTAAGAATTAAATGGAATTCTTTTACTCCAAACACAGATATCCTTGCATCTGCAGGCATCCCCTCAATTAAAGCCATGATTTTGAGGAACCAATTGAGATGGTGTGGCCATATTGTTCGAATGGCAGATGAACGCATGCCGAAACAGCTGTTTTATGGTGAGCTTGCAGAGGGGAAACGTTATCGGCATAAACCTAAAAAAAGGTTTAAGGATGGCATAAGGACTGCTATGAAGTCAATTGGAATGGCTCCAAAAGATATAGAAGTCCTCGCTTCAGATCGAGTTGGATGGCGAACAAGGGTGTGGAGTGGAGTGAAAGCATTTGAAGAGGCCAGGATGATGCAAGCAGGGCTCAAGAGACATTTAAGGAAAAATGTAAAGACTGAGAAGGTGAATGACAAGGACCTTTTTGTGTGCACAGTCTGTGACAGACCATGTCTGTACTTGGCTGGCCTCAAATCTCACCTGCGAACCCATGGAAAACAAACCTCATCCAGCTATTCTGATTATATGTCTGTGCACACGTTTGAATGTGGTGTGTGCCAGAGGGTTTGCAAATCCAATGGGGGTCTTAAAAGACATGTTAGGATCCACAATGAGCAGAACTTACTTGCAGGTATTGGTAGTGCAAATCAGAGGTGCAATCTGTGTGGGTGTTTTTTCAAAACACTGTCTGGTTTAAAAAGCCACATCAGACGCCATGAAAGGGCTAAGGTGTAGGTGCAGGAGGTGGTCAAACTCTGTTTAAGGAGTAGACAACCACCAAGTATATACGTATATATGTGTGTGTGTATATGAATATATATATGTGTGTACATATATATGTATATATATAGATGTATGTACGTATATATATATATGTATATATTTATATATATATATATATATATATATATATATCATCATCATCATCATCATCGTTTAACGTCCGCTTTCCATGCTAGCATGGGTTGGACGATTTGACTGAGGACTGGTGAAACCGGATGGCAACACCAGGCTCCAGTCTGATTTGGCAGAGTTTCTACAGCTGGATGCCCTTCCTAACGCCAACCACTCAGAGAGTGTAGTGGGTGCTTTTACGTGTCACCCGCACGAAAACGGCCACGCTCGAAATGGTGTCTTTTATGTGCCACCCGCACAAGCCAGTCCAGGGGCACTGGCAACGATCTCGCTCGAAAATCCTACAGGAGCCAGTCAGGCGGTACTGGCAACGGCCACGCTCAAAATGGTGCATCTCATGTGCCACCCGCACAAGAACCAGTCCAGGGGCACTGGCAACGATCTTACTTGGCTTGCCGGGTCTTCTCACGCACAGCCCATTTCCAAAGGTCTCGGTCCGTAGTCATCGCCTCGGTGAGGCCCAATGTACGAAGGTCTTGCCTCACCACCTCAGCCCAGGTCTTCCTGGGCCTACCTCTTCCACGGGTTCCCTCAACTGTTAGGGTGTGGCACTTTTTCACGCAGCTATCCTCCTCCATTCTCACCACATGTCCATACCAGCGCAATCGTCTCTCTTGCACGCCACAACTGATGCTTCTAATGTTCAGCTTTTCTCTCAAGATACTTACACTCTGACGGGTATTCACATTGACATTACACATCCAACGGAGCATACTGGCTTCATTCCTTGCGAGCTTACGTATGTCCTCAGCAGTTACAGCCCATGTTTCACTGCCATGTAGCATGGTTGTTCGTACGCATGCGTCATACAGTCTGCCTTTTACTCTGAGTGAGAGTCCCTTTGTCGCCAGCAGGGGTAAGAGCTCTCTAAACTTTGCCCAGGCTATTCTTATTCTAGCAGCTACACTTTCAGCGCACCCACCCCCACTACTAACTTGGTCGCCCAGATAGCGGAAGCTATCGACTACCTCTAGTTTTTCACCCTGGAATGAGATAGAAGTTGTTTCCTGTTTGTTTGCAGTCTTTATTGCACCTGAACATCTGCCACAAACAAAAACTAACTTGCTAGTTAACCTGCCTTTGATGTTGCTGCACCTCTTATGTGTCCATAGCTTGCACCGGGTACATCTTATAGAGTTACTACCTACTCCTTTTCTACATACTGAGCAGGGCCATCTACCTGAAGGGGTTTGTGTTTTATCTACCTTCCTACTTATTAGGATTTTGGTTTTAGCTAGGTTGACTCTAAGGCCCTTCAATTCTAGACCTTGCTTCCACACCTGAAACTTCTCCTCTAGTTCTGATAGTGACTCCGCAATTAGGGCAAGGTCATCAGCATAGAGGATATATATATATATATATATATGTATATATATATATGTGTATATATATATGTGTGTGTGTGCGTATGTGTGTGTGTGTATATATATATATATATATATATATATATATATATATATATATATATATATATATATATATATATGCATATATATGTATATATATAGATGCATATATATATATGTATATATATATATATATATATATATATATATATGTATATATATATATATATATATATATATATATATATATATGTGTATATGTATGCATAGATGTATGTGTATATATATATATATACATATATATATATGTATGTATGTAAGTATGTATATATATATATGTGTATATGTATATGTATATATATATGTGTGTATATGCATATGTATATATATATGTATATATATATGTATATATATATGTACATCTATATATATTTGTATAAAACGAAGATGTGAAATCGTTCCTTTACGACTTTATTGATTCAAAGCCATACGATTTCTGGATGAAATGATTCAAAAGGTGATCGATAACGAGGGCGATTACCTTTTGGATTGATTGTTCTTTGTTGTTTTTTTAATTGTTAATAAAGTGATATGTTAAAAGTGTCCAGGAACTTTCTTGCCAAACTGATATATCTTCTTAA
Organism: Octopus bimaculoides; assembly: GCF_046866305.1. Lineage (NCBI taxonomy): Eukaryota > Metazoa > Mollusca > Cephalopoda > Octopoda > Octopodidae > Octopus > Octopus bimaculoides. The sequence goes on from NC_142947.1 coordinate 23,599,444, forward strand.
TATATAAAGCTGAAGTTGTGTGTCTGTGTGAAGCCCTTTTAAAAGTGTATAGAAATTCACATTTTCCACTTTTTCGTAAAAATTTTTACATCAATGGAATTTTCTCGATGTGAACTTTCCAGTGCAGTAATTAGGTTTTTTAAATTCCGTTTACTTTGTGTGATTTAAGGGAGATTTGGCTGTTGTTTCGAGAAACTTTTATATTTCTTCCCTTCTACCTGGAACAGCATTCTTACACACGCGCTCAACATATAATATAGAGAGTAAGAGTAAAAGAGGGAGAGAGAGAGAGAGAGAGAGAGAGAGAGAGAGAGAGAAAGTGATACATACAAAGTCATAGATTAAACTTTCCTTTTAGTATTCTTTACCTATTTTTCATAACATAGATACGTAAAAACACACGCAACCATACATACATGATCTGTGACAACAACATACACATAAACACATACACACATCAACATTATAGATATAAGATTTAGTTTCTGTGTTTCTTATATAAACATGTGCACGCATTGCTATTTTATAACTGTCTTCCGTTCTCTCTTTCTCTCTCTTCATTGCTACCATCTCTGTTCCTTTCTCCCCCTTTCTCCCCCTCTCTCTCCCTCTTCCTCTCTCCCTCTTCTCTCTCACAAAACATTCACTACAATATAACTCATGTTCGTCAATGTTTGGTAAATATACCACGATTTTCACTAGGGTGTGTACATATACTGTTAGTATATATATATATAAATTTATATTATAGCCTCAGGCTGACCAAAGCCTTGTAAGTGGATTCATACACGGAAACTGAAAGAAGATTGTCGTACATATGTGTATATTTGTGTGTGTGTGTGTGTTTGTGTGTGTGTGTGTGTGTGTGTGTGTGTGTGTGTGTGTGTGTATATTTGTGTGTGTGTGTGTGTTTGTGTGTGTGTGTGTGTGTGTGTGTGTGTGTGTGTGTGTGTGTGTGTTTGTGTATCTATACCCCCACCATTGCTTGACAACTGATGTGCTTTGTTTACATTCCCATAACTTAGTGGTTCAGCAAGACACTGATAGAATAAGTACTAGACTTACAAAGAATAAATCCTGTGGTCGATTTGTTTGACCAGTGGCAGTGCCCTAGCATGGCCGCAATCACATGGCTGAAACAAGTAAAATAATAAAAAAGTATGCCATTTTAATCCCAAGTGAAACTTGGTATCTTTGCTAGTATGTACTATATGCATGTATATATGTATTTTTACTGCTGAATGCACTTCTTATCACCAAACCTCACCTGTTTTCAATCAAGCTAATATTTCCCCATGGCCAGGCATGTTTTTCAGTGAAGACTGGAAATAAACAACCTCACTCATATCATAATGATGCTCATTTACAAACATCACATGACATCTAGACAAGGACACACACACATGTATGTATGTGTATGTATGTATATACATACATACATACATACATGCATACATACATATAGAACGAAAGAGCACAAATGGATTAAAGTTGAATACAGCTGTTTCATATTTGCTTTTTATTGATGAATAAACCAATTACATCATTAAAGAAAAAACGTTTTCTTCGGGTGAATTAAAAATTTGAAATTTGATGTTTGGTTCAGAAAATGTACCAAGATGTGGAACATGTTTTTCAAACCAAACTTTAAATTTTAAATTTTTGATTTTTAATTTACCTGAAGAAAATTTTATTTTTCATGATATAATCAGTTTATTCCTCAATAAAAAATGAGTTTGAAACAGGTGTAGTGAACCTTAACTCATTTGTGTCCTTCCTTTATGTAAACACCTCACCTGGAACATTCCCTATGTTGGACCTGGAACTCACAATGGATCGAATCTACATGCCTGTGTGCATATACATGTATTTCTATATAGCTGTGTATATGGATGTGTTCATGTATATGTATATGTAAGTGTATATAAGTAATTATTTATAGAATTCATTTGAACCAAGATATTTCAAAAACACTGGGTAACAACAGTTTTATTTATTTATTTATTTTTTGGTCTTTGGTCAGTAAGTGTTATTTCCTATCTGCTTCTATCTAGAAATAAAAGGAAATGATTACTATTCCCTTCAGACTTTGCTGGATCTGGGCATCAATATTTTGAAACTTACCTATTTTCCATTACATTTCAGACAGATTCATTAAGAATTAAGGCACATCAAAGTATAGGATACCACAAATTGGCTGGATAGAACCACACAGAGCAGGCAATGAATTCCATTACTGTAGACACTAATTATACAGACTGGATACTGTTGTTGGGTAATTCTCAATTTCATTTTATTTACCAGTGATCTGATTAATAGGGGCAACACTTGGTGTGATTCAAGTATAATAAAAACAGACGAATTGTTTCACTAGGAATCTTTATTTATGTGTTTGTGTATACCCTTGTCCAGACATCATGTGATGGTTGTAATAGATTAAATCACGCATTACATGGATTCTCAAGATAAACATAGTCAACCTGTGACTAGCCATACGCTAGTTATCTTACTTAACTTATTTAAATATATATATAATTATATAATAATAATAATAATAATATTAGGGACAAAATCCAAAATTACAGGTAAAAACTCAATTCAAATCAATTTATAAAAAATTAAAATTAAATTGAGCTTTATAGATTATAATATATAAAAATATATAGTTTTAGGGAAAAGAACCAAGTTTCAAGAACTCATCGATGAAAATCCACTATCCACTAAATGTCATAAGATAAAGATACTATCTTTATCTTATGATATTTACTTTGTTTTATATTATACTCATTTATTGTGCTTTTAATTATTAATTTTTCTATATGTGATAGTGGATTTTCATCGATGAGTTCTTGAAACTTGGTTCTTTTCCCTAAAACTATATATATAATTATATATATATATCTGTGTGTATATATCTATATGTTTTATGTATGTATATATCATCATCATTATCATCATTTAACGTCCTCCTGCATAAATATATATATATATATATATATATATATATATATATATATATATATATATATATATATATATATATATATATATATATATATATATATATATATATGCATATATATATATGTGTGTGTGCATATATATATACATATACGTATATATAAAATAATGAAGGCAACTATATGTAATATAAAACCAAAAGGGTTTTATATGTATGTATGTACATTTGTATATACTCATACATACACATGCATTCATACACATACACACACTCATATAAATATACATACACTTATAGTCACATACACACACCATACATACCAATTTAAGTAAAATAAAAGTTGTATGTCCCTGTTGAACAGACCTACATGTCTGTTCCGTGTTAATGCTGAGCAATTAATGTTTTCCCTATAAAAGCCTAAGTTTCTTTCTGTTATTGTATCTTCTTCCTTGCCATTATCTATACGATAATTAATTGTCAGCTCTTGAACACACCCACTTGGTAGATTTATGCGCTGGTAACTTCAACTTTAAACTCCACTTGCTGAAAGTAGTTGACTAGTCATGGGTTGACTATGTTTAAATTTGCCTGATGAGACAGGGAATCCATGTAATGTATGGTGTAACCCATTGTGACTACATTGGTTAAAGATTCCTAGCTAAACAATTGTTGCAAATTTAAACTTCATTCACCTGTTATTATATGTGTATATGTATGTATGTATGTATGTATGTATGTATGTGTGTGTGTGTGTGTATATATATATATATATAGATATATATATATATATATATATATATGCAGCACAAAGTTTTGTCAGTGAACAGGTTGTGGTTTTAAAGCAACAAAAATATTTTGACACAAATGGAATTTAAATGTTGAAATGAAACTAACGTTTTTTTCTTTTTTTTCTTTGTGTTCTTGAATGGCTTACAAGCATCTTTCATGTTGGTTGCATTTGTTTTTTGTTTCAGCACACGATCTCAGATCAAATCACACGCAAGTCCATCTCCGTAATATAATGTGTGTGTGTGTATGTTATCATCATAGGTTCATTTATTTGAAAAAGAAGCGCACTCTAAAGCATTAGAGCAGTAATATATTTTTTAGGAAGTAAAACATTATGGCCAGTCATAAAGGGATTTTTCCCTATATTATGGCCAGTCATAAAGGGTTTACTCTAAGAGTCATGCTCAAGTGGTTAAAGACAATATTTTCGACCGAGACGCTATGAGCGTATCTGATTCTTCAAATGCTTCAATTCTATGTATGTATATATATTTACTAGATTGCTGACATTTATCAACGGTTTCTCCCATTGTTGTGTTGATGCACCATTTTCTATCATTAATAAAATTGTTGGCATTTTTGACAACACAAGTATGCTAGTGTATATATAATGTACACAATGTGAGTATATATATATGTACATGTTTATGAATGTGTGTGTATGCCTGTATGTATGTATGTGTGTATGTATGTTATCAATCAGTTTCATTTCTGTATTTCTTGTCCATAGAGAAAGAGCCAGACTCTAACATAGATTCAAGGCTCCTTCATTGGAACTTTTATCAACATCATCTAGGTATTTGTGCATATGTGTGTGTGTGTGTGCAGTATTTGGTGTTAGTGTATGTGCAGATTTGTATGTTTGTTTTATGGATGAGTTTTTATGTATATATTTTCATGTCTAGATGCATGCATATGTATTTATGTGCTAAATTTTTGGAAAGTTTTACATATCTTTACAGTTCCATTGATGGCTTGAATCTGTAGTCTTCTAATCAGCCTTTTTCTTTCAGGTTTTTTCCTTTATGTATGTATGTATGTATGTGTGTGTGTATGTATGTATGTATGTATGTATGTATGTATGCATGTGTTTGTCTATTATCAACATAAGCACAACCACCAACAGTAACAGTAATATATAGCATGAAGTAGATAAGTAAATCCATCTCAAGTAAAAAACATTTAATGAAGTGTCCTGGTGTATTTTTAAAGCTGAATGAAATGTCTTTGATCTTAGATCTGTGAGGACTGACTTGAGACTAAACAGTCACAACAAAAGAATTAACAAGAACAATATAACCACCACAACACCAGCAATACCTTCCCACCATCACTAACATCTAAACCAATGTAACCCACATCATCACCACTATCAACCCACCGACTTTTGAATCCAACTGACTACCATAGATATCAGCATGCTAACACATGTGTGTGCATATGTGTGTGTGTCAGAGTGTGTCCGAGTGAGTGTGTGTGTGTGTGTGTGTGTATGAGTGCATGTGTGTGTATGTATTTATGTCTTAAGTTGGAAGTGCAAGGTAAGAAATGCCTATAAAATCTAGTGACCCTTCAGCTAACTGTAATCATATAGTACTTTCTCTTCCTCAGCCCTTCACTTTTCCATCTCATTTTAATTATTTCATTAATAGGAATAAAACAATTTTCTGCTTTCACAAATTAGATCTTTCCTGAGCCAATTTTTTTTTTTTACTACATATTTATTGTAGATATTTAATCGCCGCTGCTATTGTATTTGCTTTCAATTTAAGAAGCCTGGAAAGAAGCTATCAATTAGACTTGAAGGCAGCTGTGCAAAAAGGAACCACAAAGGGATTACTCTAGATATTAAATTTCATGTCTTAAAAAGACTTGATGCTGAAGTTATTAAAACATTAAATCTTACAACATCTACAGTGAGAACAATACATGACAGCAGAGAGAAAATTATATCAAGTGCTCAAGAAGCTACTCCATTAATTGTTTGGTCCATATTTTTCCATATATCTAAAGGTAATGCTTAAAATGGAATTACTCTGAGTGTATGGATCATGGACCAGAATCAGCATAATGTACTGATAAATATGATGATAATTCAAAAATAAACCAAAAGTTTATATGACAATTTGCAGAAAAAGGGAGATGAAACTTCAAAGAAAAGCCCTTTTTTGGCTACTAAAGGCTGGTTTGGAAGGTTTAAGGAGTGCATGAATATGCACAACATAGAAGTGACTGGTAAAACTGTGAGTGCTAATACAGAGGCCGCAACTAATTGTCCTGGGTAGCTGAAGAAAATGATTGCTGAAAGGAGTTACACACCAGAGCAAGTATACAATGTTGATGAAACTGCACTTTTCTGAAAGTGCATGCTTGATAGAACTTTTATTTCTCAATAAGAAAAACCAACACCAGGATTTAAAGCTTCCGAAAATCACCTCCTGACACTTCATTTGGGAGGAAATGGTACTAAGGATATGAAATTAAAACCCCTACACACGTATAACTCTGAAAATCTAAGGGCTTTCAAGGATTATACAAAGTTTAATCTCAGATTTGGCATTCAAATAAGAAAGCATGGATGATTAAGAACCTTTTCAAAGAGTGATTTACAAACATTTTTGTCTTGCAGCAGAAAGGTACAGTGCCAGACAATATTTTGAACAAAGCATTGCTTCTTTTAGACAATGCAATTAGCCACCCAACAAACTTAGATGACCTTTCTGATAATGTGAGAGTAGAATATATCCCCAAGAATACAACTTCTTTCTTCCAGGAAATGGATCAAGGTGGGATAGCTAACTTCAAAGCATATTATGAGAACTTTCAAACAAATTATGAAAGCAATTGACAAGGAGGATAAACCTACTGTTAGATATTTCTGGGAAAAATTCAATATAATGGATGCTGTGAGCAATATAGCTGATCATAGGATGAAGTGAAACCTTCAGCTTTGAATAGTGCTTAGAAAGGTATATGGCCAGATTGTATCTGTGACATTACAAGATTTCCTCAAGCAAAAAGTCTGCATCAAATTTGGAAAGATATTGTGACACTTGCAAAAGATGTAGGGTTTGAAAAAGTCATAGAGAATGATCATTATTGTATTGTTAGTGTCCTGGATACAAAATTTAACTAACTAGGAGCAGATGTTGTTTGAAATAGAACAAGCTGAGCATACAGATGAGAAAGCGGAAGCTTCTCCTACACCACTTAAATTGACTTCAAAAATTATTGTTAAAGGAGTGGTACTTTTAGAGGAAGGTCTGCAGGTTTTTACAGAAAATGATCCTAATCATGAACATAGCAAAAAATTACAAGAGGAGTTTACAATGAGCCCAATTTCTATACTGAGCTACACAAAGAGATATGTCATAAACAACAAACAACTTTGGATAAGTTCTTCACCCCTCGAGCTGATGTTCATGATAATAAACTATAAGATATGGAAATATTATCCCTCACTCAACTAGCAATGCTCATTCTACCACCATGCCTCACACTGTAGTCAACATCTTTTGTAGTAAGAATGTACTCTTATGATATTCTGATTCTTATTCTCTGACTTATTCCTCTTGAAACGTTTTTGTACTTTTATGTATCTAAATTGTCTCATGTATGTTTAGAAATTGTTATTTTCTTGCATAAAGGTGATTGTGTTGCTTGTTCTCTGTTGTTTTATTGTCCTTCCATTTTTTTTTCTTAAATGTTTGTTGGAATGCAATCTCAGTTGATAATATGAAAATCAAAATGAATGAGAAAATTAATTTCACATAACACCATTTTGCATTTTGACCAGATTTTCAGAAACACATTACTTTCATAAACCAAGGGCTTCCTCTGTGTGTGTATGTATCATCATCATCATCATCATCATCATCATCATTTAACATCTGTTGTCCATGCTGGCATGGGTTGGATAGTTTGACCAGGGTCAATAAACTGAGAGGCTGATTTGGCATGATTTTCTATGACTGGATGCCCTTCCTGACATCAACCACTCCAAGAGTGCAATGTGTGCTTTTACACGGCACTGGCACAGATGCCAGTTGCGTGACACCAGTATTGCCATGACTACAGTTTCACTCAAGCATGGCATATTGTCAAAGGTCTGGGTCATTTGAAATTGCCTCCACGAGGCCCAATGTTGAAAAGGTGCTTTTTACATGCCACTGGCACAGTATTGGTCACATTGCCTCCATGAGACCCAACACTCAAAAGGTGCTTTTTACATGCCACTGGTATGGATGCTAGTTATACAACACTGGCCACTACTATGATTTCACTTGGCTTAACAAGTCTTCTCCAGCACAGCATATTGCCAAAGGTCTTGGTCACTAGTCATTGCCTTTGTGAGGTCCAACATTCAAAGACCATGCTTCCCCAACTCTTCCCATGTCTTCCTGGGTCTACCTTTTCCACAGGTTCCCTCCACAGTTAGAGATCAGCACTTCTTCACACAGCTGTACTCATCCATATACATCACATGACCATACCAGCGCAGTCCTCTCTCTTGCACACCACATCTGATGCCACTTATGCCCAACTTTTCTCTCAAGATGTTTACACTCTGTTGTACATGCACACTGACATTACACATCTAGCAAAGTATGCTAACTTCATTTCTTACAAGCCTACACATGTTCTTGGTAGTCACAGCCTATGTTTCACTGTTGTGTAGCATAATTGTTTGCACACAGACATCATCATACATATATATAAAATACATACACACACATGTATGCATATAGTTAGAACTATATACATATAAATTTCATATGCATATATATATCAAAAAAATAAAAAAACAAATAGCTGTGTCTAAATTCTTCTTAGAGAAATTCAAGTAGTTCTGTATAGCTCTATTCACTCAGCCTATTATTATTCAGTTGTTTGTTTAACTAGTTAGCTTATTGGTTATTGTGTTTAGTCCTTGCTATTTTGTATTTTCATGATATATCATTAGAAGGTCTATCATTAGCTATTCTGCTCAGATGTATAAGTTACTGTATTCTTTATATACCTTTTATACGTGTCCCATTTGCACTATATATTAAGCACTGCATATGTGTATTTATGCATAATATAAATGCATATACCGAAATGTACTTATATTTCTGAAGGCGCAGGAGTGGCTGTGTGGTAAGTAGCTTGCTTACCAACCACATGGTTCCAGGTTCAGTCCCACTGCGTGGCACCTTGGGCAAGTGTCTTCTACTATTAGCCTCAGGCTGACCAAAGCCTTGTGAGTGGATTTGGTAGATGGAAACTGAAAGAAGCCCGTCATATATATGTATATGTATATGTGTGTATGTGTGTGTGTGTTTATGTGTGTGTGTGTTTATGTGTCTGTGTTTGTCCCCCAACATCGCTTGACAACTGATGCTGGTGTGTTTATGTCCCCGTAACTTAGCGGTTCGGCAAAAGAGACCGATAGAATAAGTACTAGGCTTACAAAAGAATAAGTCCTGGGGTCGATTTGCTCGACTAAAGGTGGTGCTCCAGCATGGCCACAGTCAAATGACTGAAACAAGTAAAAGAGTAAAGAGTGTGTGCTCACAACAACAACAACAACAATAATAATAATAATAATAATAATAATAATAATAATAATAATAGGGGTGAAACGGGATGGCACATTATTAGCAAATATCCAAAATTGGCACAATGTTATTACAAAAGGCAACATGACAGTGTGGCAAGAATGGTCCATTGGGAGCTCTGTAGAAATCACAGCCTACAAAGAGCAAAGACATGGTATGAGAAAACCCCAGAAGGAGTCACCGAGAAAGAAGATTGCAAAATCCTATGGGATGCAATGATTCAATGCAATCACCACACCAGACATCGGAAACCAAACTTTGTTGTGGTGAATAAAAAAGAAAGAACTTGCATGATAACTGACATAGCATGTCCTGATGACAACAGGATCATAGAGAAAGAAGAAGAAAAATAAACAACTATGATGATTTGAAGTAGCAAATACACAGGTTGTGGTCAATGAGGAGAGTAGATGTGATACCAATAGTAATTGGTGGACTTGAAAGTATCAGTATTCAACTACCAGCATGGCTCAACAAGACTGGTACAAATATAAGCATAGAACACCTACACCTATGTTTCGTTATAACTCGCAAAGTTGTTAACGACACAGCTGACCCAATCAGCCGTTAAGGTATAGCGTTCGGTGAGTTATGTAAAAAAAATTTAATTTATTCATTTTTGCGGGTTGAAATGTACATTTCCTTTGATCTCATGAGAACTACGTTAAGTGAAAGAGAGAGAAAATTGACAGGGCCGTGTGTATGCGTTGATGGGGGGTGCAAGACAGAAAGTGTGTGTTGTGTGTGTATGTGAGAGAGAGAGAGAGAGCAAGCGAGATCTCCCTCTCTCTCTCACTCTCTCTCTCTCTCACACACACACACACACACACACACACTTTCTCTCTCTCACTCTCTCTCACACACACACACACACACACACACATTTTCTCTCTCTCACTCTCTTGCTTTCTGACAACACACTTCTCTCTCAGTCAGTCACACACTCAAAAAAGTTGCAAGGAAAAATGAATAAAAGCAGTGTACGCTGTTACTCTCTCCCTCTCACACACACACACGCAGCAACACACATCTCACTCCCTCTCTCTCTCTCTCTCTCTCTCAATCTCTCACACACACACATACACACACACACACACACTTTCTGTCTCGCACCCACTCCGCCATCAACACATACACACGTCTCTGTCAATTTTCTCTCTCCCTCTTTCACTTTATTGTGAGATCAAAGGAAATGTACATTTCCACCTGCAAAAATAAATAAATAAAATTTTTTTAGGGAATTTACAGAATGCCGTATGGTAACAGCTGAGCTGCGCGCACACGCCTTCGAGTCAAAACGAAAGATTGACACTTAGTCTGCTGGCTGTGGACAGATGACACTTTCCATCATACCCAGCAAAATAAGCTGAGTTTTCATCAAATAAGGATAATAATAATAACCAGCTGGACCCGTGAAAAATTCATGGCAAACATAAAAAATGTGAGCACCTGTAAACAGGGTCCTGGTGCCATGAGAAATGTTTGTATATTATGACCGTCTGTCTTTACATTCTGAGTTCAAACTCTGCCGAGATCGGCTTTGCCTTTTGTCCTTTCAGGGTCAATAAATTAAGTATCAGTTGTGTACTGGGATCAATCTAATCAACTAGCCCCCTCCCTACAAAAAATTCAGGCATAGAAAAGTATATTGTGACACATACAGAATATAGAAAGTAATGTAACACCAATGACTATATAATCCAACCAAAATATCTCAATTACACAAACGTAAACGGAATTACCACTTAACCTTAAAATACATCATACATATTCAAAGAACCTTAATGTACAAATTGAAATGCAAAATAATGAAATAATAAATGGATTTATGAATGAAAGTTTGGTAATTGTGTTTATTTCCACCACGCGACACTTATTATTGCAAACGTTTTAACTAACCTAAACTATACGCACACACAAATACATTCATATATATATATATATATATATATATATATATATATATATATATATATATATATATATATATATATATATATATATATATATATGTCTCGTGTTGTAGCTGTAATTCAAAGGGGCCAGCCTTGTCATATTCTGTGTGATGCTGAATCTCCCTGAGAACTACGTTAATGTTATGCATGTCTGTGGAGTACTCAGCCATTTGTGAGTTAATTTTATCCTTGTGTGGTAATGAAAAGTGAAATTGACATCTAATATTTGCTGTGTATATGTATCTATGTATGAACTTTTCTTTGGATTTATGTATCTACTGTCTCTCTCACTTTCTCTCTTTCTCCTTCACTTTCTTTGTGTCCCTCTTCTCTCCCGCTTTTGATTTAACAATGTGTATATGTATCTATGTATCTATGTATCTACTTCTCTTGCCATGTGATAATCATTTAAAAACACAAAACAAACGCCATCACCACTCACTGTCTCTTTCACTCTCTCTCTTTCTCTCTCACTTTTTCTCTCTCACTCTCTTTCTCTCTTACGTCCTCTCTGAAACATTTAAAAACACAAAATGAACACCGTTACAACTCACTGTCTCTTTCATTCTCTTTCTCTCACTTTGTCTCTCACTCTCCCTTTCTCTCTCTCTCTCTCTCTCTCTCTCTCTTACTTTCTCTCTGTCCTCCTCTCTCTCGCTTTGCCACTTCTTTGAAGTAAGTGTGACGCACACGACAGGTACGTGCAAAAACAAAAAGTTAGCATATTAATATTATTGATAATAATAATCCTTTCTACTAAATGCACAAGGCCTGAAATTTGGGGTGAGGGGCTAGTTGATTACATCGACCCCAGTGTTTCACTGGTACTTAATTTATTGACCCTGAAAGGAAGAAAGGTAAAGCTGACCTCAACAGAATTTGAATAATTATAATAATTATAATAATAACAATAATAATTCGAATGTGGAGCTTAAAAACAGAAACAATTCCTATTATAGTAAGGACATTAGGTATGATAAAAAAGACATTCAGACAAATACATAACAAAAACACCAGAACTAACAAGTATATATAACATGCAGAAAATAGCACTACTAGGCACTGCGCACATTCTACATAAAACACTTTCAATACAGTGAAAATAAGAGCACCACAACAAACCACAGCACACACCCAAGGCACACAGAGCTGCACTCAGTAGTGCAGTGAAAGCATGTGATAAAAATAAGACTACTGAATAATGATGATGATGACGACGACGACGATGACGATGACGACGATGACGACAATGATGACGACAACGACAACAACGACAACACAAGTCTGCATAATTGAACTTTTTGAAAATTGTTCTGGTAATTGTACATTACCTCACATATTTTTGTGGTGCTAATTTCAAATGTCAAACACATTCTTTCCCATTACCTAAGCTTTTCTCATAATTGGTAAATCCACATATGGTAGGACAAAATAAAACTAGTAAAAATGAATTTGGTACTTTATTTAGTAAAATAAGATGGCATAAATTCAACTGAAAGGTGAGAAAATAGATTTTTACAGGGGTTTGATTAATTTTTTTTTAGGTTCAGCACCTCAAAATTTCTTCTTTTTCACTTGGAAACTACACCTGGAACTCTTTCACTTGTGAGCATTTGATGGACATTCACATGCATCATCCAGCAACAGTCAGCCATTATATTGACCAGCCATTGTCCCTGATATCTTCTTTTCGATTTCTTTATGTCTTGATGAAACCTTTCCAACTGTTCCTCACTCACATGACCCAGATTTTCTGGAAAGGAAGCCAAATGAGCATGTAAGAAATGGACTTGAATGCTCATTTTATATCCTTAGGCTTTGAACTTCTCCAGCATTCTTCCCAGTATGTGTTTGTAGTTTGAATCCTTGCAGTAACCCAAGTAGTTCTTCATCATATCTTTAAAACTAATCCATGCATCTTTTTCAGAATCACTAGGGGAGTTTTCAAAATTACTCCTTCTTCAACTTTGGTACTGGATAGAGCTGGAAACTCTCCATCCTGTTGCAAAGCTTTTATGAATTGCTTCATGAGGCCAAGTTTTATAAGTGGGAGAGCCATAAGAACCCTTTTCAGATTAGCCAAACTTTCTCTAAGGATATTCTTTCTTCCTGATGTATGCCTTTTCTTACGTGGCCATTCTTTTTTTTAGACCAATGGAAGTTCCTAGCTCTGTTATCGTGTTCACATGAGAAACATAGAAATTTTGTGTAGCCTAGCTTTTGTCCAAGCACCATGCTGATTATTTTCAAGTTGCCATAAATCATCCAGTTGTGGTCTTTGAATTTAATCTTGTGTAAGAATGACACCAAATTTTCAGATGTTTCATTTATGTTCACTGAGTGTTCAACAGGGATCAAAGTATACCTGTTACCATTATACAGTAGAACAACTTAAATAATGTGTATTGAGGTAAAAGATTCTTGAATTTAAGTCCAGAACTCATTTTATCAACCCTGAAAGGATGAATGATAAATTCGACCTCAGCAGAATGTTAATGTTTTCTTTAATAACAACAATAATAATAATAACTATTATTATTATTATTATTTCTAATTTTTGCACAAGACCAGCAAATTTGAAGGGAAAGTCAACTACAATGACTCTAGTACTTGACTTGTACTTATTTTATTGACCCCAAAAGGATGAAAAGTAAAGTTGACCTCAATGGAATTTTAACTCAGAATAATCCAAAAGTGGATTATTTCTAAAAATGAAAAGCATCAAGCATGATCTTCCTGGTTTGAGCATGTGTTTTGAGAGGAAATTCAAAAAATTTCAAAGTAATATAAAGAGTAAAAGTTTCAAGTACTTCACAAGACCATAGAAATTTTTTGAAAAGCAATTATAAGAAAACTGAAAATTCACAAAATAGTTTATAGAAGTTCTAAGGTCTGTGGTAGAGCAATTTTCTTCTAGATTTGTGCAATACAGTGAGTTAAAGAAAATTTATAAACTATCCTCAAAGAGCAGATATCAGGAAACTGAAATTAGATGCGTTTGAATTGTTGTGATGAATAGATGTAGAAGTGCAGATAGTTGACTGGAAGCAATGCTATGTTACACTGAAAGCTGATTTAGAAGAAATTGAACCTGAATATGTACAAATAATCATAGACAGCTTTTTAAGGTTGTGGATTTCTGAGTGTGTGGAATTGCAGTCCCTAAAATTTTGGTGCTCTTAAAATTCTTAAAATTCTTGCAAAAGCACTCCTAACCCTTTTCGTCATCAATGTATTCATGCATTAAATGATATAAAAGTAAACAAGAGAAACAGAATGGGTAAAAAGCATACATTTTAATCCAACAAAATATGTCATCAAAGTTAACTTTTAAAATTTCCTTTCGTTTAACTTATTGTATTTATATATTTTGAGTTATATTTTATAAAATTCCTAGTCTTATAAATATATTAGTAAAATTGGCTTCTTATCTATAAGCATTTACCTAAAACCAAAGAGCATGAATATATAATAGTGATATTTCTATGACAGATTATTAAAAAATAGAATTTTCAACTAACTGGAATAAAAATATGTCACTATCACTAACCTAGGCAGTACAAAATCATATGAGATATATAATTACTGAGAGTATACAATGACTCAACAGGTAGTGGGTGTTATGAATTTATGTTTTTGTGAATTTAACAACTAGAAAGAATGAACTTCAAATATATAAAGAAAATGATCTTGTGGACATCTAGATGTTTTGGTGACTTTTCACCTTGTACATACAGAAATACATACATATGCACTTGTGTGTAAAAGAAGAACAGTCATATCCCTTCATTTCTCCTTCTCAAACAATCTTGTAAACTAATTCTTCAACTCACCTTGTGCCCTGTGGGGCCTTTTATAACACCTCATTGCCATTATCCACCTCTTGCAGCTCCCACTGTTCATTTTCTCTTTCTCTTCCCTTCATTTACAAGATGTGAGTAGCCATGCAGATCCTCTACAAGAACCTGCACTGCCCCTTTTTCATAGTTCAATCCCTTCTTTACGAGTATGAAGCTGACCTCCACCCCTCTCGCCAGGGGTGGAGTGGGGTTACTTTCAGGCAAAAAAAAAAAAAGAACCCACCCACTCCATATGTAAAATGGTTGGCATTAGGAAGGGAATCCATCCATAAAAAACGTGCCAAAATAGACATTGGAGCACGATGTAGTCCTTGAATACACCAGATTCTGTCAAACAAAACGTCCAACCCATGCCAGCATGGAACATGGACGTCATATGATGATGATGATGATACGTACATACATACATACATACATAAACAAGATAAGCATTTACACATCTCAACCGTCTATTGAACTTAGTTCTCGGAATTACGACACACAATATTCACTTCCCCGTCTGACTCGAATGCAAGGTATATTACATTTTTTGTCGTTTCAAGACGTTGTAAAACAGTTCAATGGAAAACAAATTTGTGAAAAGTTTTGAAAATCACAACAGAGTTACCTCCCTGAAACATGTTGTGAAGCTAACATTAGAACAGGAACTCACAGAATTTAACTTGCAAACCCCTTTAATTAAGTCAATTTACAACAAAAAATTATAGCTAAATCACACCCTGGAGCCTTCAAAAAAAAAAAAAAAAGAAAGATAGAAAATGTAATTCGAGGTATACTACAGCTGAAAAAATTCAGTCATACTTGAATTTCCTCGATAGAAATCCTTTCCTGACAACACAAAAACAACTGTCATTGATAATCATAATCTCTGTGAATGAATTATGAAACTCCAGATCACAA
>NC_142947.1:23915509-24000509 GCF_046866305.1 Octopus bimaculoides
TGTGTGTGTGTGTGTACACAGATGCTATATCCATACACATACAGAAGTTAGTGTGACTATGTACATTTGCTGCATTACATTCTCTTTTTTTTTCTTTCATTTGTTAGAGAACATTTTGTCATGAAAAAGAGGGAAAACCAAGAAGAGCAATTTTTCATAACCAGGAGATTCCATATATTCCAGCAAATTTTGAGATAACTTAATTTCTGCAACCAGCACACAAAATTTGAAAAACTAAGGTGGATTATTTCAAGCTGAATGAAAATTAATGAGATGACCATTACTAAAACTCTATCTGACATTTATTCCTATCACCATTTGAGGAAGAAAACTCATTCATTTCAAAATTTCAAAAAATACTGCTAGTTCCTTACTTTTTATAAACAAAAGCAAATGTCATTGTTTTGATTATGAATGTCAGTTAATTATTAATTACTGATTAATAATCTAGATTATTAGTTTTTATTGTTTTTGTTTGTTCCTGTGAGTTTAAAACCAAATCTAAAAGAAGAAAAAAATATGAAAAACAACTTAGGAAATATGAAAAAAAAATGAATTTATTCCCTTAATAATTTTTGATTCCATCAAATATTCTATGTCAGAATCTTACAATGCCAAAGATATGCTGGCCTTGTTGAAAGAGAATGAAATTGAGTGTCTTGAAGAAATCCATGCAGCGGCCGTTGCTTCCGAGGTCACTGTAGCACATTATCCTCACCCTTATTCTACTTCTGTAAAGCCTTCACTGTCTTCAACAGTGGCCAGTTTACCAGCTGGTGCTATCTCAGAAAAGAAGCTTTGCACCACTAAGTGTTTCAAGTGTCCAGACTGTAAGAAATCCTTCTCACAACTTGGCAATCTGAAGACCCATCAAAATATTCACAGTCCAGTCAAACCATTTCAGTGTAAAGTATGTCAGAGAAGTTTTGCACAACAAAGTACCCTCCTGCAGCATATGCGACTGCACACTGGTGAGAAACCCTACAAATGCAAGCTATGTAATAAGGACTTTACTCAGTCTTCTCATTTACAGCAGCACTTGCGTACCCATACAGGAGAGCGGCCATACAAATGCTCATTCTGTGATAAGGATTTTGCCCAACGCTCAACACTCAACCAACACACTTTGACACATACTGGTATCAAGCTTTTTATTTGTCCACATTGCAACAAAAGCTTTGCACAAGCAAGCCACTTGAATCAGCATGTACGTCGACACACTGGGGAAAAACCTTACAAATGCTATACATGCTTGAAGGAATTCACGCAATCAAGTAACTTAGCCCAGCACATGAGAACTCACACAGGAGAAAAGCCATATCACTGCTCATTGTGTAACCGTGATTTTGCACAGTGCAGTCATCTAAACCAGCATATGCGTAACAAACATGACAGTAAGTTGTCTGCTGGTATTGTTAATAATAACCAGTACATTCTGAACAGATATCAACAATTCCAAGAGAATTCTAAGAGAGATAACACTTCAAATTCTGTAGATGGTTACCAACCAAATTTCTATCCATTATTTAATCAATTAACTTCAAGTCAACAAACAGTAACATCATCAAGAGAAATAGTTTCAACAACTCATAAAAGTAAACAACCCAACTTGAATTTTATGTGTACCAGCACCAACTGTACTCTAACAGACAGTCTGTCCACAAAGAATAATTATCTCCAGGAAAAACCAATTGAGTTGTCAACTTCCCTTCCAATTAGCCAGTCCAGTTACTTTAATCCCCATAACAGAGATCAGATTACATATCCCTCAGATGAATATGTGCCAAACTGTGATCCTTCATCCCAAACCTTACGTCAGTATTCAAGAAGTACCCACAATAAAACTGGTGATACATCAGAAGGGATTTTGCACTTAAACTGGGACAGTAGGAACAACTTAAGTAAATCAACAGATGACTCTCAACATTCTTTCCTGGATTCAATTAAGGAAATGAAATCTTTGCCTGTAACACAGCAAAATATTTATGCAAATCAAATTGATCCAAATGATTCTGGGAATTCAGAAAGCAAAGCAGAAAGGGACCCTACAGTTCCTAATGGTAAATTGGCAGTCAGTCACCTACGATCACCAAATAATTTACAAAGCACTGAAATCTTAATGCTGGAAAATACCCTGACTGTATACAATCGCTCATATGATAATTCCACTCCTACAAAAGACTGTTTAAACAAACTCTCTATATCTCACTCAGAAGTGGTTTCTCATTTGAAGGAATTGACGGAGAGTGACTGTCATGCTTTGCCCATTCAGGAGACATCCAATGACAGCCAGGTTCAGGTTTCTGTTTGTGATCATTCCCAGAGGAAACATTCATTAAATCAGGAACAACTAGAAAAGAACCCAATGGGTTTTAAAAGAAATCAACATGAAGGTCAATATAAACATCAAACTGAAGATGACCAGCCAACATCCAAAGAGAAATTACACAGTGACTTTTTTTTGCTTCAAAATAAATCATCAGAAGGAAGTAATTCTTCCTCCCAGCTTGCTCCTGTTAAGCATAAAGATCTTTCTAATAGGTGTTACAACCATAAAAATGACACCCAGAATAACAATACCAAGTTAACAGACGTAAGGTCAGCAAGTCAAACAGACAAACTGTCAACAAAAGTCACTGATGGAAATTGTCTTCAATCATTGCCAACTAAATCACATTTATCAAAGGCATTACAGCATGGTTCTTCAAACAGTTCCTCTCTTTTAGTTGTTCAGTACAATTCTACAACTGCCGAATCTGAATCAGAAAATTACCAATCACCAACCAACCATCAAGTTACTCATATACAGAACTGAACTATTAAATATATTCTTTTTATTTCTCCTTTACTGACTGTTTTGGATTGAGTTAAGACATTGAAATATGACTGGTGAAAGGGTCATTACCAGAACATACAGTATATATGGCAATATTATTTATTTAAATTCCAAATAATGCATACTTTCTTGTATACACACTTGTATATATGCACACAAAAATGGACAACAGCTATGCTGTGGATTCACCAACTGCAATGAAAAAGTCAAAATCAAACATAAACGAATGAATATCAAGAGATGAAGAGAGAAACAGAAACGCTTACATACATACTGACAGACATGCATGCACATAAGTGCATGTATACACACACACACGCAGACATATATATCATACATACTTGCATACATACATACATACATACATACATACATACAATCATGCATGCATGCATACATACATACATACATACATACATACATACATACATACATACATACATCATCGTTTACATACATTCATATATAGATTTACATTTATACACAGAGAGATATGGAGACAGTTATACAGATAGAGAGACAGATACACAGATAGGCAAACAGATAATTGAACAGACATATATGCAGAGAGAAAATACACTGAGAGAAAGACTGATAGACAAATAAAAAGATTCAAATCAGTTAAATAGATACTGAGATAGGTAGTCAAGCAGATAGAAGCACAACCAAAAGAAAACTTCAGAGGCAGAATAGTTATATAAACAAATAGACAAACAGAACAAAACTACATATTCTTGGTAAGGAACATTACAAATATTCCATACTTTACAGAAGCATTGCATTTCTGAAAAATCTTGCTGTAATGAAATTACAAAACATGAAACTACTTTCCCATATTGACTTCTGATATGTAACATGGATGTCAGTGTGTTTCTTTCTTGAGTCATTTGAGACAATAAGAAAATAGTTTACACATTATGGAATTCTACATTTTGGTAAGATTTTTCAAGAATGTCAACAGTTCCATAACATAGGGAATATCTGTATATATGCATGTACAGTATAGCTTTTCTGAAACCTTTAGTTCCAGAGCAATTCCAGATTACTGATTTTTCTGAACCAGGGGTGATCAGACCCTAAATTAAACAAATATTAAATTTGCATAAATGATACAAGTTTATTGATATTTCACTGTATGAGGTAGTAGTAAATTAGTTTGGTGGCTGTGGAAATTTGAAGTTAGTGTGAATGATAAGAGGTTCCAGACCATCTGTACCTGGAAGTCGGTGTTGTACTTGTATACACCTACTGAAACATACAAACTAAATAGACAGTAAACATTTATCAGAATAGTGATTGATTTTCTATAGAGTTAAGAACGAATAACAAAAGTGGGGACAACAGTATAAAATATTACAAATAACAAAATATTTATGAATTATTCTTCTGGTACATAAATTTGTAGGGTTGTACTGTCAATTGGACATATGTATATTATATATGCTGTAATTGTGACTTTGATAAGTTTTTAAATTTGGATTACAGAACTGGTTGTGTAGTTAAGAAATTTGTTTCAGGTTGACAAACATCTTGTGAGTGGAATAGGAACTGTACAGAAGCATATCATATATACATATATGAGGGAATGCTGAAAAGTTCCTGGCTTTGAGTAAAAGAACAAACAGGAAGATCAGTTAATTATGATTTTATTCAATATATTTCCTTTCAGATTCACACTTATTGCAGCAGTCCTTCAGTTTTTCTAAGCCCTCTAAGAGAACTCGGAAACTTGTGCCTCCAACCAGGCCTTTCATGATATCCTTAAAGCCAGGAATTTTTCAACACCATCTCGTATGTATTATATATATATATATATATATATATATATATATATATATATATATATATATATATATATAATCACACACGCATATATATAATAATATAATTTATAGTAGGTGGGACATCCAGCTGTAGAAATCATGCCAAAGCAGACATAGAACCAGCTGGAGCCCTCTGGCTCATCTGTTTTTTTCAAACCATCCAATCCCTGCCAGCAGGGAAAAGAGACGTTAAATGATGAAGATATAGTATATGTATATACATAAAATATATAGTATATAAATATATATATATATATATATATATATATATATATATATATATATATATATATAATATATGTATTATATATATTTTATATTTTATACACACAAACACATAACCATATATATGTTTCATATATGTGTGTGTGTATATACATATGTATATATATATATATATATATATATATATATATATATATATATATGTGTGTGTGTGTGTGTGTGTGTGTGTGTGTGTGTGTGTGTGTGTGTGTGTGTGTGTGTGTGTGTGTGTTTATTTATGTATATATATTCACATGTGTGTGTGTGTATAGATATATATGTTCACGTATATGTGTGTGCATGAGTGTTTAGACCTATATTTACTTCAGCTTATGTTGTATCTTGTCAACTTTGTGGTTCAACAAATGGAACTGATAACATAAGTTTCAAATTGGGATAAGTATTGAAGTTGATATAACAAACTAAAACTCTTGAAGGTTATTATATACTGCATATATACAATCCAACAAATGAAACTAGTAAAAGAGATGAAAATACATTGGTGTCTTCACAGGTACAAGATCTCAAATATAGGTAGGGAAAGAATAATCAATAGACTTCATTTCTTGCTTAATACCCAGAAGGATGAACTGTAAACTTAACCTTAGCAGGATTTGAAATCAAAAGAGAAATCACAAATTGCATGATATTTAATCTAGCTTTCAACCATTTCTACTACATCTTCAACCTGAATATTTAACAAACAATTTCAGAAATGTCTTAATAGAATTATTTTGAATATGAAGTCATAAATAATGTTAAAACAAAGGTTTCTCTCTTGTCTAATATATTTGCTGTGTCTCCACAGAAAATGTTGTTCAATTTCTGATATTTAGAGTTGCCAAGGCAGTGAGCAGGCAGAATCTTTAGCATGCTGGGCATGTTCCAAGTTCAAATTCTGCCAAGATCAACTTTGCCTTTCATCCTTCAGGGTCAATCAGATAAGTATCAGTTGAGCACTGGGGGTCAATGTTATTGACTTACCCCCTTCCCATAATTGCTGGCCATTTGCCAAAATTTGTAATCAATATTTAGAGTTGTCTGTGTTTCAGTGGCAGATAACTACTCCCTACTCATTTCTATTTCTTCATTTGTGCTGTTGGATCAAAGCCAGGTCTCAATTGCTCAGATCTAATATGACCACCCCTCCTCATACAAGGATAAGGTTATTTTTTCACAAAATTCAACAGTTGGTAATTGGTGCAAACAAAATTCAAAGACATTTTTATGATTATTTGAACATTTAAGTGAGACTACCAGATTAAATGTGTCACAGTTTTTACTTTATTCTTAAATTTGATTTCATATTCCTTCTCCAGTTGATAAATTAGCTAACCGTAATATACTGCAATTGACTAAAGTCATTAGCTAAAACTAACATAGCGTCTTGTGATAGTTACTCATGTAATATTATAGGGTCATTGAAAGAAAAGTAATCCTTAATTTGTGGTTCAAGTTAAGAATACACTAAAATGATTTCAGTCACCTTCTCTATGCCCCCAAACAGGACTTGAACTCAGCTCTACAAGGTTAGACAGCACTTATTAATTTAAAGTGCTACCACTGCTTTACAGTGACAGACTCTGTCTACTCTGATATTTATTTAGAGCTAAGTGAACTTGATTATTGTGAACATAGTATCTTGGTTATGGACACAACACAGTGACAGTGAGGTGATACCATTCTGGACCATCAACAACCATTTAATTTCATTATCAACATATATCCCAGATCAATCACACCAACTCTCCAACTACTTCAAAACACATCCTTACTGCTTTCATCCCCACCCATTTCCATATGCCAATCCAATCACTCCCTAATTACAACAAACACACTACATCTACCTCAAGAACCTGTAACTAATTAGATCTCTTACAATACTATGGCAACAAATATGCTTTACTCTTGACCTATTAGCATCAGCTAGGCAACAGCGTGAAATTAGTGTCCCTTCACATGTCACAAAATAACCAGCAGGAGATGAATAGATACTATTATGCATTACTTAACTTGTAAATGCTCTCTACAAGAGAGTGTGGGAAAAGATTTGTTGAGTGTGTGTGCTGTGTAGATTGAAATAGAATGGACAGCAAATGCAGTTGTTTTATTAAAAAGTGACAGATTCATCCTGGTTGAAGAGGAGTAAGGAGGAGAATTCTGGTGGAAATTTACTTACCAAGGTCTAGAAGTCTCTGCTGCAATTTAGGACTTTTGGGCTTGTAGGCTTTAGTTGTGTGAGCAATGTTGAAGACATTACTTTCAGTTTGTTTTCAACCAACTGTTTAATTGATCAGAGGTGAAGCATAACTTCTAAGAATAATCAGCATAGAAACTGATAATACTCCATCGATTTGCAGATCTGCTATAGGAAAACGTAAGATGTGTTGCTTTGGTTCACTGTGGTCAGATGAACAAATATTATTGTTATAATTCATCCTCAATCAGATCAGTCCTGATTGAGCAAACCTATGATTAAAAACATTCCAGTTGTGATCTTCATGCATTTTTCCTGTGTTCTGGGAAGTAGCAGTCAAATTCTTCCCTCAAATCACACTTGTCTTCTTAAAAAGAGACATTATCTAATATATCCATTCTAAAATAGTTGGCTGTAATTTGAGGGAAGTCAGATCAGTATGTTCAGGTCTTCCTTGCTGGATCTAATGTAATCTGTGGTAGTAAAAGGTTAGATGCGAAGTGAAAGAGTTTAAGGGCATTTAATATATGTTCCTGCATTGTTAAGTAGTAGCAAGCTCCCAGAAATGTTTGTTTGCAATGCAGTTTCGGTATTCATTAGAAATACAGTATTTAATTTTTTGTACCTTTCTCTCTGGTTGAAACAGGTGGCACCACTCACTTTCAATATCATTTATCATATTCTTTGTCATGTGACACAATTAAAACAGAAGACCTAGTCTTTTGCACCACAATAGTCTTTGATAAAAACAACAAGGACATTTGGTAAGCTCATATTTTATTTCCATAACTTCTTGTGAAACTCTGATAACCATTCCTTTATAAACACTATCACAAGATTTTTTTATTTTCATTTAGGATTTTACCCTTTAAAAACTCTGAATGCTTATTTATTTATTTACTTATCTTTTTTTTCTACAAAAGATATCATTCTTCATTTAAGCAATTTTCTTGAAAATATCTAAGACAGTTGAAAAGTAAAAAGGAGTAGAAATAAACTCCTGGACTGATGACTACAAGACCTAACTTTTGTTCATTAATGCTATTTCACTTCATTTACATTGCCAATGCTTTCAAGAAAGATAGGAATAATTTACATCATGTCATTTCCCTTCCCCAGCTGTAAATTTATGGCATTGTGCTTGTGTAACATTTTGTTGTTTAAAAATTTGTATTATTTGTTTAATATTTGATTAATAATACTTGGTTACTTGTTTATTGTTATATTAATATGCCTTCCTTAAGAATATTTTCTTTATGAGGTATGAACTCATGAAGGAGAGTACAAAAAGAGAGTATTTTGTGACATAGTGCTGTGCTGAAGAGGACTTGTTCATCCCATGTAAGTATGGGAAAACAGATGTAAAAATGATGATGGTGGAGGTGATGGAGATTGTTTGGTTGTATAATGTCTACATTTGGGTCTCTTCCAAATATTATGTCTATATTAAGTCTTCATATACAGCTCTCTTCCTTTTTTCATGACTCATCCATCACTCACTCCTTCATTGTCCATGTACCTTCCTGTAATTACTCTATCTCTCTCAGCTGTCAGTATAATGAGAGATGCCATCACATAGGAGCTGTCTGGATCCAATCCCCTCTTAACATCACAACTTCATCATTCTCTCTGTGATTACTCATGCTAATGACATCCATCATGCCCAGTCACAATCTTGCACATTACTAATCTCCTCTACCACTCACTGTTGACATTGATTTCTCTCTCTTTCAGTTTCCCCTTCTCTCTTCTAGCACTTGCTTTGTCCCCCATCACTCTCTCATCTTTAGTCTTACCAAGGACAAAACAACCTCTATAGTGCTGGTGCTACAGTAAAATATACCAACCACACTTTATAAAGTGGTTGTTGAACAAATAAAGACAATGTAGACTGGAAAGGACTCTTTAATCTTGCCAGGGACAGGATAATCACTTTAGAACTGGGACCATCATAGAAAGGACTTTCAGATATAAAAATAGAAAAATCAAGACAATCAAATCATTGAAAATCCCTAATTGTGTACACTGTACTAACATAATATTAATGCTGCAAATTAGGGGTACTTATACATGTGATTATAAGTAAGAATGGCCACATGTGTAAGAACCCCTTGATTATTTATTAAGGATTGCATTAACTTTCATTCAGAAGTAGAAAATAGATCCCAACAACCAGAAACCTGTCAGGTGAAAAAACTTCAAAGTCACCACTATCAATGTTAACATGCTGAAAAGAAGGTCTGGAGAAATTGTAGAGATTTTAGAACAGAGACAAGATGTGTGTTGTGCTCGAGAGGAATACTTTAGCCAGATTCCACATGTGCATACATAACAGTGAAGGAGTTGATAGACAAGTTGTTGAAACTGACAGCTATCTGGTTGAATTGGCCATGAAATATATGAAGGTAGGAGAATCAGCAAGACCATTAGGTATAGTTGTTGAGACATTAATATTTGGCAAAATAGGACACTTTCTAGTCCCGTACACAGTCAAACAGGTAATACAGGATTAGGTAGTTCTCAATGACTAGCTTAGCAGTATCATCACAAACTGAGGAGATGCTTTAGAAAAAAGAAACTACTGGGATATCAAAACAATGAACTAACATATGAAAGTGACAGAAGGTGCCACAGCCCAATTAATTAGGAAGAAAATGAACTTATGTGAAATGCAGTTTGGGTTTGCATTAGGGCAGGGTACTTCTGATACCTTCTTTCTAGTGAGATTACTCCAGAACTAAGAATAAGCTGCTATTCCAGGTACTTGTTGACATCAGGAGGATCTTTAACAGAGTGCTATGCTCTGTAGTCTGGTAGCCACTAAGAAACTAAGTGTAGATCAATGGCTTGTGAAATATGTGCAAACTATATACAGAGATGCTGTACATGAGAGCTAGCAATGAGTCCCATGAGGAATTTAGTGTGCAGTTAGGTGTCCATTGAGACTCAGATTCTCATTCCTCAGTTCTCCGGTTTATTATAATTTTCCATGCTATTACAGAAATTTTAGACTGGCTTTCCAGGAAATTTCTACCTGCTAATGATATCATTCTCAAAACTGAATATATCAATGAATAAGTGAAGAAATTTCAATGTGGAAGCAAAACCTAGACTCAATAGCTCTTAAAGTAAACTCGGTGAAGGCAAAAGTTTTTATGGACAAGAAAGAAAACAAAACACTACCGTTATCTGGGAAGTGGTCATGCTCAATATGAGAAAAATGAGTCAATAGAAATGCCATACTAGAACCCAACATAAACTTGTATGGAGTATGATATCTGGGTAAAGATTTTCTAAGTAATCCAAGAGAAGGATGAAGTGAGTATCCAGCCTCAGTGAATGGGTGGATTTGTGAGATATAATCTGCTTGATATTGGCAGCCCAGCTGTAAGTGTGTGTAGGTGTGTGTGTGTGTACAGGGTGTTTGGGCTAAATTTGACAATTTTTTTTGTTCCCTTTTTTTAGGAACAGTTTGATGTATTGGTGAACAGTCAACAGCATTGGATAGCATAAAGATTTAAGTTATAGTTGAGAAAAAGTTTGTTATTATGGAAGACTGAAAACTATGAATATTCTTTTCTACTCTAGGCACAAGGCCCGAAATTTTTGGGGTGGGGGCCAGTTGATTAGATCGACCCAGTATGCAACTGGTACTCAATTTATTGACCCTGAGAAGATGAAAGGCAAAGTTGACCATAGCGGAATTTGAACCTCAGGACTTATATATATAAATTTTTTAAGCCTAGTACTTATTCTATGTCTCTTTTGCTGAACTGCTAATTTACGGGGCCATAAACATACCAACATCAGTTGTTAAGCGGTAATGGGGAGACAAATACACACATATGTATATATGTACAACAGGCTTCTTTCAGTTTTCGTCTACCAGATCCACTCACAAGGCTTTAGTTGGCCTGAGGCTAGAGTAGAAGGTACTTGCCCAAGACACCATGCAGTGGGACTGAACCCAGAACCATGTGGTTGGGAAGCAAGCTTCTTACCACACAGTTACGCTCTTACAAATTGTTTGTACTATCTTGTACCATCTTCAATGCAAGACAATTGACTATCACCAGTCAATTGTATCACAAACTGGCATCAAACCAACACAGTATGCATCCATTATTTAGATAATAGAGAAGTATGGCATGTATCTTAAAGCAATATATTCTAACAAAACCATATATATGCTTAAATATACATGCTTACTTATATGTAGTATATTTACAAATGATATTATAGAATTAAAACTTTAAGTAAATTTTAAAAATTACAAAAATTATAAAGTGCATCAAGAAGGGAAGATAAGGCCAAAACAACATTTTTGGCAATTAAAAAGGTAGGGATTGATTATGCAATTTCTTAATCTATTTGTAAGATATGCTATGCCATACTTGGGCAGTTGAAGGAGTTGTTCTCTTGTGTTGCATGGATGTACCTGTTATGTGAAACACTTTAAAATTATAATGATGCCATGAAACCAACAAAGAGGAAGGACTACCTTTAAAGGGTTCATTCTGGTAAAAAAAAAAAGATCTTAGAATTTTTTAGGGCATTGAAAGACTATAAAACAGCCAAATTTAACATTTTCAAAATATTCACCAGTGGTAATTATGACAGAGGACTGAAGGCATCATACATGATGTCATAGATATAGGCATCATACACCACAGCATAGAAAGGAAAATCAGATAACAGGTGAGGATATTATTATATCCGTTATTAGAGATGTAATTGAAACTATTATGAAGGAAGACTCTCAGCCTATTTTAAAATACATACCTTTAAGTGCAACAACTGAGTTGACACATAGAAAAGATGGACATTTATATGGAAAAAAACTTTGGTATCAGAGCTTCAGTATTACAAGTTTTCTATCCAACTCCATGATCTAACATTCAGAAAATCACATATTCTCACAGCCTGTGTGATGCATAACAGCCAAATCTTAAGTATATTGTTGATGAATCTTTGTTTGCTGATTACCTTAAAGTTGATGCAAAACAGGAGACATTTTTGCAATACTGAGAAGATTATTTGCAAAGATTTAATATTTCTCTTGATAATAATAATGTAGTGCTTTCAGACAGTGCACCAGTAAATGGTTAGTTGTAAGAGAGGATTTGCATCCTTGCTCAAGACAAAAAGGTTAATGATGTGTGTGCTGTCCACTGTACAAGAGACAGAAATTATCTCATAGCTAAGAATGTAAGTGGAGAAATACCTGCTGTCTTAAATGCATTGGATCAGTGAAGAAAATAAAACCACACCCTCAGAAATCACAATTATTTTCAATGTTGAGTGAAAAAAACAAAAATAAATGAAACCTTCAATCAGTTTGTTGTGCACACTGAAGTAAGGCAGGTTTGAAAAGATGATCCCTTGCAGAGAATTGTTAGCTTATATGACACTACTGTTGAGTTTCTTGTGGATGTAGATTATTCTCTAGATGATGAATTAAAATTAGTGTAAAAGAAAATCATCTTTTCTATTTGGCAAATATATATTCAAATTCAACAAAATATGGGAATACTTACAAGGCAAAGATGTTACAATTATTCAGGCTCAAATAACTAATTTATTTCCAAGCTAAAATACTTATTTAAATCTTTATTGGCATGCAGAGAATAAAGTTATTTTCCAAATTTATAGCAGTTGGAAGATGGAAGAAAGGATAAAATTTCGAAAGTGACCATGAAAATTACAAGATTTTAAAGTACATTTCGAGGATCTGGAGAAACTGCACGCCTAACTGGATTGTTTTGCCATTTGACATTTGACTTGGAAATAAAAAAAAAATGTAGGCATTGAGTTGCACTGAATGTGCACATAGATATGCTTAAATATTTATTTAAAACAAAAATTTGAGTGATTATTGGAACAATATAAATACCCAAAGCTTAGTGCAGCAGTTGAACCCATTTTATTGACATTTCCAAATTCATATATGGTTGAAGCGGGTTTGATTCATGCAAATTCACTCTTAATGAAAGAGAAACAGAATGAATCTGGAAGAATGTAGTAATCTAAGGCTAAAAGTCATTAATTTCCAGTCAAATATTGATGTAATAACTAGTATTCACCAAACACATATTTCAACTATATCAATATAAAATGACTGAATTTTTATTGTTCTTTATAAATTTTAAGTATTTTCATTAAATTTCTTTAAATATTTATTATAAAGCAGTAACAACACAAAAGAAAGAAGGAATTGTTTTTAAATCAAGAAATTCTTTACCCATTATACTTTTTAATTTTATTTTAGAAATTTACAAAATGAGAGCTGATAAAGTTATCAATATCAATGATTCCATGAAGGGATCAATGATATAAGAAGTTTAACAACCTCTCACACACATGATGGTTGCAACTATATTTTGAATATATATTTTTTCAAGTATGACTGGCATGGATGTGGTTTTTTTCATTTCTACTTGGGACTTACACTCTTTTGTACAGATGTGACAATACTGGATACCTCTTACAGTAGATGTTACAATATTGTTTTGGTGGACCTTCATATGTTACAGGGCCATAAACATACCAACACCAAAGATGGACTTCAATCCATCTTTTGACATCTTTTCCAAACGCTCTGCTAGTACAGATGCTGTATAATACATAGTAAACAATTTCCTTGTGTGTGTGGCTTCTCTGATGACTTCCAAGGCCTCTCATACTTAGACACAGAATCCACACTTGTTGCATGTTAAACTGGATTGTATACCAACATACTCAACCAAATTCACATCAAAACCCTTGCTAATATCTCTCTTTTAGCAGTTCATGCTTGATATGATTTTGTCCCTGTAGGGATGAGGTAATCCAGGAGGAAAGGGTCAGTGACGTCAATGGCTGAAGGGCCCTACCAGAAGAGGCAGAGTGAGGTCAAGTGGGCATAAGTAGGCCTCTTTGACCTCAGGCAATGGGAGCGAAGGGATGCGTGTAGATGTGAGTGAGAAAGAAAATTTGCTGTGAGTTCTAGCAATAGGTTAGATGGATAGGGCGCCTCTTGAATTTAACACAGTTGGACAGTCAGCACTGAGAGGTAGGTGAATCACACTTTGTTCCTGATTTTTATAGTTCTTCATATTACATTCCCACCTTCTCTCATGCACTGCTTTCCTTTACAATGAAGAATCAAGAACAAGATTTTCACATCTATTTTCTAAGAATTTAACCACTAGTGTATTTTTGATTTAACACTTATAATTTAATTTCAATTTGTGTGCTTGACTTTTACTCTGGGCTATCTCCCCATACAGAAATTGCTTAGGGATTCAATCATCTTT
This sequence comes from Octopus bimaculoides, assembly GCF_046866305.1. Lineage (NCBI taxonomy): Eukaryota > Metazoa > Mollusca > Cephalopoda > Octopoda > Octopodidae > Octopus > Octopus bimaculoides. Next base: position 23,929,925 of record NC_142947.1, read on the forward strand.
TACCCTGACCACATGACCACTCCATCAAATAATCAGTGCAGAGATACTGGTAGACTGTCGGTGATCAAGGACTTCAACATCACTTATATGCATTTACCACTGGATACCCAGTATACAGTAGAGACATTGTTGGTGAAATTGCTTCAGCTTTTTCATATTCTCCATTAAGTAACTCAGGTCTCACATGTATATAGCAACATAGACAAAACAAATAATGTCAGCCTTCAACTTTGTTTCAGTATATAGATCCATATATAGGCACAAGTGTGGCTATGTGGCAAGAAGCTTGCTTTGCAACCACATGGTCCTGGGTTCAATTTCACTGTGTGGCAGCTTAGGCGGACTTAAAGCCTTGAGTGGATTTGGTAAATGGAAACTGAAAGAAGTTCACCATGTATATGTGTGTGTTTGTGTCTGTCCCCACTACTGTTTGACAACAGTGTTGGTGCGTTTAAGTCCCCATAACTTGGAAGTTCATGAAAGAGAGCTGATAGAATAAGTACCAGGCTTAAAAAAAATATAAGTACTGGAGTCAATTTATTCAACTAAAAATTCTTCAAGTTGATGTCCGAGCATGGCCACAGTCTAACGACTGAAACGAGAAAAAGTATATACATATGTAAGTGTAGTGTTAAATATCTTTTGAATACCTTAGCACAATGTCACTGTCAAGATATGAACTGACATGTAACAAATTCAACCATTTTTCTTTATAATGTTGATAATAAGAATGATGCAGTTGTTCTTCAGCTCCAGATCAGCTCTGTATGAGCAGGCGTATGAATGATATTCTACCCATAATTATATGATCATCTTATATATCAGAGAACACATTGTACTTCAAATATGTTAATATACTTGAGTTTGGTTTGGCTGCTATTTCTTACAAGTTTAGCAACCATGAGGGGTACCTCATTGATTTGTTGATGTCCAGGTAGATTGTTTTTATGTGAAACACAAAGGAATAAAACAATAACAAAAAACCCAAACAAATATATACACATACATATATATATCAGAAAATATGTTTCGTATTTATTTCAATACTTTTTTTTTTTTACAAAGATTTACATTTCTCAGTTTAAACAGAATAAAAAAAATGTCATTACATGAGAGAGATTTGAAAATATATTATTAGAATAAAAAAAATATATATATGTATCTTTAAATTATATTCAATTTTTGAATGTTTGCATACATGAATGTATGCAAACATGCATATAACTTTGCGTGCATTTAAAATATAACAAATTATTCTATGATTAAATAGATATAACTGAATATTCTCTAACAGTTAAGTTGATTTCTGAAACATAGGGACATTTGGAATTATTATTTGATAATAACAATTTATTGGAGAACATTTCTTGTATGTAGCCATGTGAAAATTCTAGATTTCTTAAAAACACACACACACACACAAATTCACAAATATACACAAACAAATGTATATACCTTAACTCATTCACAATGTGTATGTGTGTGGATGCATACATACACACGTATATATATTGTTTGTGTATGGGGAAAGAGGTAGAAATAAAGGCACAGTTAAAAAGAGTTTCAAAATTGAAATCTCATCGACCAGTTCTCCCCATGGATATTTTAACTTCAAAAAATTAGATAGTTTTTGATGTAATGAAGTTCTGTTTGAGACTTTTTACTTATAATTAAAATTTCTTGGTTCATTACATTAATTATGTTAGCACCGACTTCACTAAGCTAATGTACTTCCATTAATAATATAGGTTATTGCCAAATAAAACCAATTACCCACAGACATTTTCTTTAAGATCATCTTGCATTTAAAAAACTTTTAATACATCTTAAATAATAAAACCACTCACCGCTTTTAGCCTTAATTTTGTAGAAAAATATTGGCTATGAGTAAAACTATACAGATCCAAGTATCTAGAGCCATTCATATGTATATTATATGTGTGTGTGTGTCATCTAAGAGTCCATCACCATATTTCATTCCATAACAGTTACCTCTGATGAGTGCAGGGTTAGATAATTGGATTGCTTGAACCTAACTTTCTTCCTACACCTCAATCCCTGGATCTTATATATATATATATATATACATACATGTAAACAGACATTTTGTATAAACATCAGGGTTTATAAAACAAAAGCTGAAAATATCAAAAGATTTTACTAATATCATCATCATCAAGAAATATATAAAAGTCAAAATACGGAAAGTGAAAGAAAAATCTGCTTTTAATACAAGATTATCTAAAACTGTTTATCCCATTTCCAACACTTCTGTGTGTTAGAGTTGGTTGAAGGTAAAATTTCAAACTTGTAGCTAAAGTTCTGAAACTTATCAGTATACGTTTGTAATTACAATTACCACAAGCATATATTACACTCCACACACTATCACAGTATGTCAAAACAATCTTGCATTTGTATCAAATAAAATAGTGAATGTGTATGCGTGTGGATGCTTTCTAAATTATACTTTCCATATAGTATCATACTGAAAGTGACACAAATCATTTACCAGAGACAAGTATTTTAGGTACATTAAAAAAGAGTAAAATAAAATGAATAATGATGTTTAAATCAGGGAAAACTAAGAAAAACAAAAGAATGAAGAGAACACTGTATATAAAAAATATGGATACTGATTGTTGAAATGTAATGAATTAAATGTTGAATGAAGGCAAATTACCGTAGTTTTGATTTTGAAACTACAGATACAATAAAAAAAAAGTATATAATTGATATGCTGGCGGAGTTGATATGGTACAAAACATAAAACTAAAGATGACAGTGTGTTCAAGCTTTGCTGCTAAGAGCAGTGTATTTTAACAAAGGTAAAGGACATTTCTTTGGTTAATGTCAACTTAGTTGTCAAAAAAGTGACACACTGACTGAGTCACATACTTTCCACCAACAATTCAACCATGTCTTTTTATGTTGTACCATCTGGTATACAAGGGTATAAGGAAAAAAATGGATATCAAAATGGGTAAAAATGTAATAATAATTCATACAATTGAATATAAAATGTACAAAAATTGAGAGAGGAAAAAACAGTTTCCTAAATCTGAATTTGAAAGGAAGTAAAAAAACTAGCTCTGAATTTATATAAGTATACAAGTAATTATGACAAATTATAAATACACACACATATATATATATATATATATATATATATATATATATGAACAGTAAGTCTTGGGTGTTTTGTTGCTCAATATATCTTTGGGGTTCCTTACAACAGCACCTACCCTTAATCAATAAGTAATTCAAAATGTATTGTTCCAATTTTCTGTAACCTATTGTGTATAATGTTTTTGGCCCAAGCTTTACATTCAATCATAAGAAGAATTCCAGTTTTGGGATTCTCAAACTGTACAAAGACCAGAGGAGAACGGTACCCTTGTTGGTTAAGATATGGATAGTACTTGAAATGAAAACCTTCATTAGGGTAGTATGAAATATCACCAAGATTCTCTTGGTCTGCAGGCAGCTCACCTTGGCAAGTCACCTTTATTGCATACTCTTTGTAACTGTCTTTGATTTCATCAGGTACCTCAGACAAATTGTAAGGTACAGGCTCCCAGTCAAAAATCTTGTTTAATTTTAGAAGAACACATGGCATTCCATCATCATATCCATAATTCTGCTGTTTAACACAATTTGCACCCAATGTCTTAATATCAAAACGACAAACTTTTTCTCTTTGCTCTCGTCGAACTATAGCTTCACAAACAGCAAAATTTTCACCCTAGAAAAGAAATCAAAACAAAATCATAATTAAGAAATAAAAGAGTCAATAACAATTTTAAAATGTTATAGTTTATTTGGTTTGTTTAAATTTTTAAACACCTATTTTCTTACTTAATTTCAATAAGTTTGATTTCCAAAATTTCAAAAATAATTGAAATCAAGGTGCTTTTAAATGAATAGTTTTTATTAAACATTTACACCTAAACTTTTATTAACTTGCTTATTTTGAAAATGTAATTTTTATTGATAGTCAATACGAATTTGAGTTACTGTAAAACTGCATCTACAAAACACAATCAAAGTGAAAATTTCATTAATTAAACTTTTAAGGATTAACTTTTTTGGCATGATGGGTTTCAACAGTTTTTCTTTTGCAAATGTCTAAAGGGTACTAAATTTTAAAGAGTTTGGGAAAAACCTCTTTAAAATGTCAGAGGCAGTATGTAACTTAATTCATATATTTTTCTTCAGCTCTGTAGATAGTATGTAATAAGAAATTGGAAGTGAAGCCCATAGTTTTTGTAGACTCTTATAGACTGGGGGATTCTGAATGGCTGATAATGTGACTGGAAATTAATGTAAAATGTTGATGTCAAGAATAGGAGTAAAAGGAAAGTTTCAGAATTATTCAGTACTAGAATGGACAGGTAAAGTAATGTCTGAAGTGCCTAAGAGTGACAAGGCTGAATAGTGAGTACAGGTGGAGATGGATTTAGAGCTGGTAAGTTTTAAGGGACACAGTTATTGAGAGGATGCTGGATCTACAGTTAGTGAATATTTATGAGTAGGAATTTTATTATCAAAAGAACACATTTCTTTCTTTTTTTTTTTTTAATGTTGACATGTATCTGAGTAATATCTGAGCAGAAATTTATCTTAAGGAATATTTATACATGTTAGTAACACTCCCAAATCAAAGTTTGTTTCCTTTTTAATTGAAAGTATGGTAATCTAAGGTACATGTGGCTGCTGTAAAAATTAATGAGAGATTGCTAAGTATTACATAGGTAGGAAGTATGATGAGTTCTGCACATTTTTAATGACTTAGATCTCTAGTTAGTGAGTATGCTTTGATATTGTTAACTCTGATTCAATTCTTAAGTCTTCAAATTCAATGTTCATGGTCTTCATATTTGCAGCAGAGAATTGTACTTTATGTAAACAGGGTCACTGAAAATTAAACTTTTCAAAAAGATTAAAGTGTGGCTCCTGTGATGAGATCAGAAATTAAGGGAATTTCTATACTATTGTTGTTGCTTAGCTCCATATCAGCCCTGATTGAGCAGACATTTAAACAAAGGTAATCCAGCTGTGACTACCTCTATTTTGCCAGGCATAGTATATCTAAGGCTATACTACCAACGTGTCCCTCTCTATTTTAAAATGGTGTGATATAATTTAAGAGGGATATTTGGCTGCTATTTCTAACAAGTCGAATGGCAATATAGAGGCTTCCTTGTTGGGTCTATGTGGTTACTTAAACACCCTCAAAGCCATATCATTATAAGAACAGAAAAACACATTGAATAACCTAGTCCTACAAGCAATTCCCGATAAAAAAAGAAATTAAATATGACGGTCATTACTGAAACAGCTTTATTTGTAGATTTGCTTGCAACTAAACAACTTTGTGCAAGTATGGCATTATGGTTAAGAAATTCACTTTGTAACTACTAGGTTTTGGGTTTGGTTCCGTTGCATAGTACTTATGGTCACTGTATTCTACCATAGCCTTGAGTCAACCAAAGCCTTGTGGCTAAAATTTGGTAAACAGAGACTGTGTTAAATCCCATTAGAGGAAAAGTTCCTGCTCTTAGGTTCAATTTAGTTTAACACCACCTCCTAACACTTGAATACCTTCAGCAGAATCAACTCAGTATTTAGGCCAGGTATCTAGTCTGAGGATGATTTATTCCTATCTGTAGTGGCAGTTCTAAAAAATGGTTTTGGGCACTACTCTTTCCCTTCTAAGAAATTTCTTATAAAATTCAAACTAGTCCCAAGTCCATATAAAAAGTACATGCAAAAAAGTTAAAATAATGAACAGAAGAGGATTTCAGCAGTGGAATACTGACTGCAAAGATTTTAAAAATTTACGAAAAACTGTTTACATAAACAAATATTGCATTTGTGAAAGAATTCAATCATGACATTATAACCACAAACCAAACAACCCCTACCAATGCTACCATATTTGTGGTGGTAGATCAGAAAGATTTCACACCTTATATACAAGCACAGTATTGAATCAATAATAGAAATAAAACTCTCAGTTCAAGCATTTGATTCATAATCTACTCATCTATTGTCACAGCCACTACTAGTGTCAACATAGCCATTCCAATGAGACAAGCCAATGTGTAAGCCTCACCAAGGCTTCCTGACCTGCTAGAAATAGTAGCCACATTACTTCATGCCATATTATAAAGAAAACAACATACTGGATAATATGTATGCCTGATGTGATTGTGGGGTTAAGAAGTTTGCTTCCCAACCACATAGTTTGGGGTTCAGTCCCAGTGTGGCACTCTGGTCAAGTATCTTCTACTATACCCCCAGGCTGACTTTAGCCTTGTGAGTGGATTTGGTAGACAGAAACTGAAAGAAGCCCATCGTATACATGTATGCATGTGCGTGTTTGTATCTCCTTCACTTGACATAGTGTGATTGTTGTAAATGAATGTCATTTACATCCAGTATTCTGTGAAAACATATCTGGCTATGGGGAAATATTACCTTATTAGGATACAGGTAAGGGTTGGCGACAGGATGGACATCCAGCTGCAGAAAATCTGCCTCAGTAAACTCCACATGATCCATGCAGGCATGGAAAAGTGGACATGAGAGTGATGATGATAATATATATATATATATATATATATATATATATATACACATATATATATATACATATATCATCATCATCATCATCATCGTTTAACGTCCGCTTTCCATGCTAGCATGGGTTGGACGATTTGACTGAGGACTGGTGCAACCGGATGGCTACACCAGGCCCCAATCTAATTTGGCAGAGTTTCTACAGCTGGATGCCCTTCCTAATGCCAACCACTCAGAGAGTGTAGTGGGTGCTTTTACGTGTCACCCGCACGAAAACGGCCACGCTCGAAATGGTGTCTTTTATGTGCCACCCGCACAAGAGCCAGTCCAGGGGCACTGGCAACGATCTTGCTTATATACATATATATATATATAGACACATACACATAAAAAGACAAATCAAATGAGGCTGGAATGTCTTACAGTGGTGGGCCAGAAAGATTCTGTACTCTGCATGCACAGAGCTGAGTCAATAACGAGAATAAAACACTCAGTTTAGTATCTGATTCATAATCCACTCATCACAACCACCACCAACATCAAAGTTCTATTTAATCAAGGTTGAACTGAGGTTAAGCAATAGCAAAAAGATCATAACTACTGCCTTAGTTGATATCACGGTTATTTAACCAAAACCTCTTTGAAACACTCACTAATATCAAAATCCACCTTGTTGCTGACAACTCCTAAGGAACCAAAGCTATCATGTCTGCTTACTAGACTTTATAATGTCCATCATCTGGCCATCTGTCATCATTGATTTGATATCTTGAGTGAAGTTGTGTTGCAAATTAGATTTGTTTTACAATTGTATGAAATCTAGAGGATTCTCTCAATTTCTAAATGATGAGCTTGTGAAGCATGAATGAGATATATTCTTATGCATGAAGGTTTTTAATATTTTTAATCATTTCATTAGAATAAAATGTTCTAATTGGTTCACCTTACTTTGTATTACAGTATTCATGAATTATATATGATGTACACACTTTTAACTTATTGGGTAATTGAAGTTCCAGTATTTCATCATTTTAACCCGTAATCTATATATATAAAAATGAGAATGTGTGTCTGTCTGTCTGTGTGTGTGTGTGTGTGTGTGTGTGTGTGTGTGTGTGTGTGTGAATCCCTAAAACTCGAGAACTACGCAACCAATTTCATTCAAATTTTACAGATGCCTTACTTAGGGTTCCAGTTGTGTTTTTAGTCAAAAAAATTTTTTTACTTCTTGCAGAGTTCGAGCCCACGGCAACATATCTCCTCCACTCATTGCAGAAATCACAATGTAAGTATATCTGAAAGGGTAGTCTTACACTGTTGTACCGTTGAATTACAAATAATGCTGTTATGTTCGGGTTAAAATGTCATCAACATCAAAAATATATGAATTTTCATGGGAGTTATGGCCGTTATGCAAAGAATATAATTTCCAAATTTCATAAAGATCCATTCAGTACTTTTGACGTAGTTTTGGATAAGAAAACAAATGACTAATGTGTGTGTTTGTGTGCATGTGTATGTGTGTGTGATGGGTGTATATATGTATAGATATCTGTATGCATGTATATATTTATTTATTTTTTTATGTGTTTCAGCCAAGTGGCTGCGGTCATGTTGGTGCACCACCGTGAAAAAAAAAATATGGAACGCTTCACGAATTTGCGTGTCATCCTTGCGCAGGGGCCATGCTAATCTTCTCTGTATCGTTCCAATTTTAGTATATGTATTGCCGAAGCAATATGTGTACATATTACATGTACATCTATATATATATATATATACATCTACACATATGTATACATATAGATCTATATATATATATATATATACATCTACACATATGTATACATATAGATCTATATATATATATATATATATATATATATATATATATATATATATCTATACATATACGTGTACATATACATCTATATGTATACATATACATCTCTCTCTCTCTCTGAAAGTATCTGTCATTACAGTATCGAAATGGTGTACATATACATCTATATGTATACATATACATGTATACATATACATCTATATGTATACATATACATCTCTCTCTCTCTCTCTTTCTCTGAAAGTATCTGTCATTACAGTATCGAAATGGTATACATATACATCTCTCTGTCTCTTTTTGTCTCTCTCTGTGAAAGTATCTGTCATTACAGTATCGAAATGTGATTGTTTCAGTTAGTGGAATAGTTTCATTTTTAAAGTGAAAGTATTTGACATGAGTGTTTTTGTTTCACTTTTGACACGTAATACTTAAATAGTGGAAGAGATATTATGTTGCCGTGTGCTCGAACTCTGCAAGAAGTTAAAAGTTTTTTTTGACTAAAACACAACTGGAACCGTAAGTAAGGCATGTGTAAAATTTGAATGAAATTGGTTGCGTAGTTCTCAAGTTTTAGGGATTCACACAGACAGACAGACAGATTCTCATTTTTATATATATAGATATTGTAATTTATCTACTGTTATGTCTTCAAGCATTTGAGGGAGGGCATTCGGCGAAAGCAACCGGATCTATGGAGTGCAAAGAATTGGATTCTTCATGATGACAATGAACCCTGTCACCAAGCTCTCCTCACTCACGGGTTTCTCACCAAAAACAACATGGTATTGCTTCTGCACCTACCCTATTTGCCAGATTTAGCACCTGCGGACTTCCATCTCTTCCCCAAGATGAAAATGTAGCTCAAAGGTCATCATTTTAACACTATTGTAAAAATCCAGAGCAAATCACAGAAGGTTCTCGACTCGCTTACGGAAAACAATTTCCAGGCTGGATTCCAAAAGTGACAGGATCGCTGGGACCAGTATATTGCTGCGTAAGGTGACTATTTCAAAGATGACGTTAAAACTTGGGCAAATAAGTTTTTTTTTTATTACACATAACTAGTCCTGGAGCCTATTGATACCACCTCATACTTGTCAGTTTAAATAATGTGAACTTTTATATTATTTATATCATAAAATTACTTGTGTTGGTGTTCACCTAGGATAAGTTAAACTGAAGCATTGCAAATCGAAACTGATCATGCTCAGTATTCACAGGTATCCAACACAGATCATCAATACATTATACCAAATAATATAAGGAACTTTAAAGGCAGTGAGCTGGCATAAACGTTAGCTCGCCAGGCAAAATGCTTAGTAGTATTTCGTCTGTCTTTACGTTCTGAGTTCAAATTCTGCCAAGGTTGACTTTGCCTTTCATCCTTTTGGGGTCAATAAATTAAGTACCAGTTGTGTACTGGGGTCAATCTAATTGACTGGCTCCCTCCCCCAATTCCTCATCTCTTAAATATAGAACTGTATAGAGATATACTATTGACAATCCAATAATTTATTTATATTACAATATTATATTAAATATTATGAATATAATATAACATAACATAATATTTATATAACATAAATAATTATTCTGTTGTGTCTGGAGAGAGTCATTCTCTTTTGGTGACTTATAATTTAACACACTCACCGGTGAGTGTGTTAAATTATAAGGCACCAAAAGAGAATGACTCTCCCCAGACACAACAAAATATGCTTCAACACACGAACTCACATAAAGAATCTTGCAAACCAAATCCAAAAATGAAATAAATAATTATAAAAACCATAAAAGGCCAACAAACTGTTTCAACTTACATTTTTTCTGATATACATAATCACAGTTCCATTATATATAAAGTCACTTCAGGGTCATGATTTAGACGATTATTATTAGTTAATTTAAACAACAATTTTTTGCAGTTATATATAGGTGAAGACTTGGATAATTATATACATTTTCAAAACTGTGTGTGTGTGTGTCTTGATGTTGTATACTGGATTCCCCATGGACTTATAATGGAATCCACAACCAGCAAGAACAAGGAAGGGACAGTATACATCTCTGATATAACTTTGTGATGAAGTCAAACCATTTTTATACTCCTATTGTTGGTTCTGATGCAGCAATGTGCCCTTTGGACTGAATAACCTACAAGATACCATTGCTGTAAGACTGTGGAAGATGTTTGGCCACACGCTATGCATATGCACAAAGAGATTCCTAAGTGGAAACCAGTGATGGCAGGGTATAGGAGGCAAGGTATAATGGCCAAGATCTGGTTGAAGACTGTGGAGAAGGATCTGGCAGATATGAGTCTGGCCAGGGGCAGATAGACGACAAGGCTTTCAACTATGCTAAGTGGAAATCTTTCATTGACATATGCATGTATATCCAGTGCGATTATAAGAAACTGTTCAATGAGAAAAAAACATGAGAGAGTGTAAATCTACCCAATAGAAGAACCAACCAACCAAGTTGATAGCAGTATGGTAAATAGAGCAATTAATTCTATGAAGGTAGTTGGACTTCAGATATTGTCTTTGATATGCTGAAGATATTTAACGAAGTGGCTCATGCATTAGTTATGTGCTTAGTCAATCAGGTTGAACTAGAAAGTGTATACCTAGTGACTAGTGAAGCAGCAGCATCAACTGGTATTAGAGCAAAGGAAATGCATTAAAGAAAGGCAACTACAGAGGCATCATATAAAAGTTACTGAAACAATTGCTACAGATACCCTCTTTGCAAGACAACTGAAAGAAGTACTTAGCTAGGAAGAAACCCCTACACTTAGAATTACAAGTAGATAAATGGTTTGTGTGAGCTGCAAAAGCCATGAATACAAATGTGGTTAGCAGTGAATTCAATGATAAGTTTAGTATGCATGTAGAGGTTCACCAGGACTCAGTCTTCAGCCATCTTCAGGCCATGACAGAGCTTTTTAAACCAGGTTGCCTGTGGGAACTCCTGTAAGCTGATAATCTACTTCTTATAACTGAATCTGTTGAAGATCTAATTTCAGATATGGAAGCAAAATCTAGAATGAAGAGACTTCAAAATAAACTTGTAGAAGGCTAGCATTTTAGTTACTGGGATATCATTAGGGAAAAAAATGCTATGCTTGATAATGTAGAAAAGGAAGCAGAAATCTCATATGGTGTACCCAGTTTAAACTATAGCTACAAAAGAGATATAGAGTGATTATAGGTAGGCTAATTGGGAAGATAGACTTCATACGTGGTAGATGCACAGGTACATCTAACAACTTAAAACAAATTCTCTCAAATGCTTGAACAACACCCAAGAAGCAATTAGCTATGGAGGTGGGTGCCCTGAAAGCATAGTAGCCAGAATAAAAACTGATTAGTAAAAGTTCAAAGAACTATTATCTCTGCTAGTAATAAAAGATTTCAGCATGATAGTAGCTCTTTAGATTGTAAACAAAATGCAATGCTGCATAACAGTAAGACATGAATGAAGAGGATTTGGAAGACTAGAAAGAAAAGAAGCAAGCATGATCTGCTGGGAGCACAAGTGTATTGAGAGAAAAACTAAATATAAGAGGTATCAGATGTAGTGCACGGAAACCAGACAGCAATGATCTTGCTCAGATGGTGCTGTTAGCGCTCCACTGGCACGGGTGCCTGTCATCGAATTTGGTTCAATTATGATTTCAATAACTTTCTGAAATCCGGTTCAGATTACATTTATAGTATTTTTGATGCATTTAGAAAAGGGTCATTTGCCTAGCTGATACAGTTTTTGTAAGATAGTGAAGATTTGTAAAAAATATTTATTTTCAAAGTCAAAAATGCAGTAAATCTTATTCACTGTGCCTTCCACCCCACTACCACTCATATGTTTTGCAATGAGTAACACCCAGTATTTCAAAAAGTCAAACTTCTGCTTTATGTACAATACTGCACATTTGTAAGTAAGAAACAGTCAGTTATATAGAAATTTATTTTATCAATTCCCAGAAAGAAGGAAGGTAAATCAACCTTGATAAAATTCGAACTCAGAACGAGTAATTAATATACAAGACATTTGACATTCTGCCGTTCTTATATCTTTCGATAATGGTTTTTCTTCAAAATAGGCTATGAACATATCCTTTCTTTTATGGACATCTCTCCTTCCCAACAATAATTTACTTTTAACCCTTAAAGCAGCCTTTGAGTTAGAAAAAAAAAAAACCTGTTACTCAGCCCTTTTTCTTGCTGCATGACTAAGTGACCTGCTTACATATATGAGCCAATGAAAGAGCCTCTGCATTTGGGTTTCTCAATCATATTTTACCTAAGGAACCCTTTGATTCCTATCTATCTTAGATGGACTCTCACAGTTATGCAATGTTTAAAAAATCCTATTATATTTCTTTAATTACATATTACTAGGAATTATATAAGAAAATTCGATGACAGGCTCCCGTGCCAGTGGAGCGCTAACAGCACCATCTGAGCAAGATCATTGCTGTCTGGTTTCCGTGCACTACATCTGATACCTCTTATATTTAGTTTTTCTCTCAATACACTTGTGCTCCCAGCAGATCATGCTTGCTTCTTTATTTTGTGTATTGTATAAGTATTTCATTGTACATAAATTTTAACAATAAAACCTTATAGGCACTGCCAAGGGCCATATGGGCCCCGGTTGAGAAGCACTGTTCTACATCGTTGCTAGACTTGCTAGACATGGTTATGGCTGGGATACCTTAGATCATAGGTCAGCTGGACAGGGTCGACTTGAGGTTGAATAACCACAACACATGAGCACTTATGGGAACTTATTCACATGAATAAGAGAAAGTACTATTCTGGATAATTACCTCCATCATAGTGGTCACTGTCGAAGGGATTCCTTTCTCATTTAGCTCATTTAGTCAAATTCACCAGGGAGAAAGGAACCTCATTATAAAACCATGAGCTTCACTGTGTACAAGAATGTCTACTAAAGAGGACAAGAAAAGAGATGCACAAAAGAATGGTGATGGCATTTGTAGAGCAGGGTAGAGGGTGGACGCAGTAGAGGAGAATAACAATGAATGATACCCTGTTATAGTTCACCCCCTAATTTCCCTGGTCTGTAAATTCAAAATAGTATTATCTTTATCTTTACAACATATTCGGTGGAAACAAAGACATATGGGGTTTTAAAAAATCCCAAAAAACCATGCCTATTACTATAACAAACACTTACTTACATTGTGTTTAAAGCACACATGCAAAAGAATAATATAAATAATACAAATGTGCAATGATGTCTTAGGCGAGTCATTACACCAATAATAACACACACAGATTCTCAAGACACAACAAAGTTTGTTTCAATACACGAATTCGTAACAAGAATCTTGCGCCCCAAACACAAAAACGATGTGCAATGATTATAATGGTAACAGAAAATAGATCTTCAGGTTAACGGAAAACAGTTTAGCAATCAAACTTGCGGAAGATTTGCGCAAGGGAAACTAGTACCACACTGTCAACAATCAAAATGTATAACCTTTTCTTAAGAAATATTATATATATATAGTCGTATATAATCACTGAAGGAATATTTAACGAGGTTCCGAATAACAAATTAAGTACACTGCCAACTGGAACATCAATTTCCACTTAGTTTATTGGAACGAAGACGGGAGTAAAGGAGCAAGTTAAAATTTAACTATATAATTTAATATATTACCCCCAAAATAGTAAACAGTAATGGAATCCGTTTTACAATTGTATCTTAAAACCACAGCTACAAATTTTATATATATATAACAGTTATTAGTTAGGGATTATCAGTCCGGACAAAATACTTTATAAACTCTCTGTTAGAACACCAGGCTAATAAGATTGTTTAGATTAGTAAAGAACTCCGCGTATTCTTGTGGCAGGGGCCGAGGTTATAGTTCATCACCATTCTATATTGTAATTCCTTAGTTATGTTCCAGTTATACTGGTTTTTACACAGATTGATTACAAGACAAGGAAAATATTTAATGACCATTATTTATGCCTTGTCATATATGTATATGTAGTACGTGTTAATACAAAAGAATGTTTGGTATGAATTTCTAGAGGAAAGGAAGTTAACGAAGTTTTATGAGTAAAGTAGGGAAAGAAGGGATATCAAAATCAACAGGTGAGAAACAATTTTAAATTGCATTGAGGAAATGTGACGAGTTTCGAAATCTCAAGTGGGAACTTATGAGAAATACTTATGGAAATGTTAGAAATATAATGATTAAATATACTTACAATCTGATTTTTATTTTCATAAAATCGAATATAGGCCTCGAGATGATCAATGTATTTACGAGTTGTTGGACCGTCTCCCTTCACATATCTGATCAAAGTCGAATCGTAGTCAGGGTTTGGTCGAAAAGACAAACCAGGATTGCCCCGAAAAATGCTTTCTGGCCCTCTCATACTGGGATAGTTCCAATCTAAGATATTGTAAACAGCGGCCAATAGCCCTGCTGTGAAGGAAAAGAGAACTGAATAAAATATGAAATAAAAGCCGATGAGCTTACACCATCTGCCCGGAGTTTTGTAGAAAATTGTGCCGTCTCTTGAGTTGTGCAAGAAATTTGATAGAGATACAGAGCGATCGTGGAATGTCGTTCGGCTAGGAACAGTGGTAACTGTGTCTACGTCTGAACTTGTACGTGACGCCATTTTATCAAGGTAAATTCAGGTGCGTCAATGGCGCTGTTTTACCTGACAGGTGTAATAACACCGATCTTCCGGATTACAAGTGTACTTATTTCCTTAATCACTTATTCTGACCAGTAAAACAGAACATAACGCAGGTGATTGAAGTTGTTAACAAAAATTAAAACTTAGTTCACTTTACAAAGTTGATCGACCACACGTGAAACTGTTTGAATATCCTCGCTTCTAATGACTTTAAATTCCGTTTGCTCCCCCCCTTCTCTCTCTCTCTCTCGTTTGTTCTTTACTCCACCCTCTCTCTTTCTCTCTCGTTTTATACCCACCTATTAGTTATAAATGTCGTTTAAGCATTTCGTTCTCACAAATACCAATGTACGAATTATCTTAAGATTAATCACTCCTGGTGACCTACAAAAATATCTTTATGGCGATCGCTGTGATTACATTAAAGTATCAGCTTTTAGTGTGGTTTGTGGAAATTACTCCAATTATTACAGAAAATATGACAAAAATGCATTTATTTATTAAATACACGAATGTTACTCGAGGAGATAATCTCAGCTCCTTCCCTCAGGCAACTTAATGTTTCTGTATATAAATAAATAAATAAAACTATTGTTATTATATCAGATCTGGCTTGAGTAGACCATGCTATGCTGACGAAATCCACCGAAATGGAAATATTTAAAGTTGTTCCTTTGTCTATAAAGATCAGATTTCCTCTTAAGCATGTTAATTAATTTTATTTAATTAATTCTTAATTTCTCGAGATTATATCTTCTTTCCTTCGAGAGAAACCAATAAGTAACGGGAAATTTCAATTAATTCTCTATCTTTTACTTGTTTCCATCATTAAACTACGCCCATGCTGGGGCACAGCCTCGAAGGAGTAAGTTGAACAGTACTTTTTTTCTAAGCCTGGTACCTGTTCTGTCAGTTTCTTTAAGCTGAACTGCTAAGTTATGGGGACATAAATAAACTAGCATTGGTTGCCAAGCAGTAGTTCCATCTCACTTTGTGACACCTTGGGCAAGTATCTTCTATTATAGTCCCAGGCTGACTAAAGCCACATGAATGTATTTGGTAGGTAGAAACTGAAGGAAGCCAGTCATATGTATGTGTGTTTTCTGTTTTCAATCATTTAAATTTTTCCTCTGAAGAAGGACATGGTTTCTAACAATGATACAAAGCTTCATCTTTGGAATGTAGATAACAAAAACAATGTCACATTTCAAACCTGAGAAAAGTCTTGCATAGTTTTATTGTTTCGCTTACAGATTGTATTTGTAATGTGTGAGTCAGTTGGTCGATTTCTTTTTCTGAAAACTCAAGCTTATCCAGACTGACACTTAGGTATTTACTTACAAAACCAAGTGCTCCAATCATCATTGGTATAAGTATAAATTTGTAATCCAGATATAGAAGCTAGAGGCTTCAAAGAAGTTGTCCATAGCTATCTTCTTTTTCTTAGATTTTCAAAGAGAGATTCACATCTGCAGGACAACTGATCTCTATGATAGTACGTACATTTTATTTTTTTTTTTTTGTCCCAAACAACAATATCCAGCCTATTATATTTACATTTGACAGATGTTTTTATGGGAATGTTCCTTGTGCTGATATTTATGTATGTATTTAATAACAGGGGAGTTCTCTATATTCCAGGACAATCTTGTTTCCAAATGGCATTGTATATTGTTTTTGTAACAACATCATGTTGCATAGGGAGGTAGTACCTTGATGACATTTTTGGACCGCTGTTAATCACATGTGTGATGTCTTCCGCAGATAAATGACATAATCTACATTTTCAGTTGCATCTTGGAACTCCAAGGGCTTCACTGTCTCTTTTGTTCATTAGGTATTTAGTAACAATCTCCTGTTCTTGGATTGCAAATGCATAGCCTTCAAAGTGTGATGTGACACAGCAGTCATGAGTCTAAGAGAGGCTTCGCTTCATGTCAATGTTACTATCTTCAAGTCTTTGGGAAACATACCTGTGCATGGTCTTTTTTTTTTTTGGTATGCTGAGTGTTCCACCTCCAGGTCTTCTTTGAGGTATGCTAGTCCAGCTGATTTGGGATTGTATGGGAGGTCATCAGAAAAAAAGTGCTTCCTGAGGAGCTCACTTCCAACACACAGGACATAGTTTTCTTTTGTTTTCACCACTGTTAATGTATTTATTTCTGCTGCTGTTGTTTAGCAAGTGCTGTCTGAGAGAGACCATGTGACATTCAAAGGCTACTTGCACTGATCTCAAGCCTTCACTTCCTTTATCTCTTCTTAGGTAGAGCCTGTCAATATCACTATTTCTGTAGAGATTTCCAGTTGATGTTAAAATCTTGTAAGTTTTAATGTCTATGGAGTGGATTTCTTCTACAGACCAGTCAAGTATTCCAAATATTGGAATCAGCACTGGTACTACAAATGCATTGTGTGATATTGTCTTGTTGTAAGAGGGGAGTTCAGACTGCTATATTTTTCTTAGTCTGGTGTAATGTATGTATAGATGGATGGATGGGCAGACAGATGGATGGATGGGCAGACAGATGGATGGATGTGTGTGTATGCATGCATGTGTGTGTGTATGTATGTATGCATATGTGTGTGCGTATGTATGCATGTTTGTGTTTGTCCCAAGGGTTGTAAAAAATTAATTGATGCAAAATTAATTGCAATATATTGGTCCAATTAAATGATTCGAGTCATACTGCCAATTAAATAATTGATTGCTATCACATCAATTAATTGCAACATTGTCAGCAAAAGTTTTTCTTATGGCTCATATTTCATTCGATGTTCAATTGGCAAATACAGCATTCTATTATTATTTGAGGTATTGTGTTGATGCTTTGTTCTGACTGCTGATAATGATTCACAAATTGTCGTGCTTGGGAAATGACTATTGTGTATGTTGTCGAAGTGTTGACACTTGATTAGGACTACCAAGAAAGAGTCACACATTCTGTCATGTTTGGGAATTGGCTATTGTATATGTTGTCAAATAATCGCTGTTGAGTGATTCTTGGTTCTGACTGCTGAAAATAAGTCATTAAATCATAACTTCACCTGCAACGTGGTTGTATCTTGAATTCCGCTCCAACATATTAACTGAATCAGACTTTCATCAGTGGAGTGACAAAATATCTTCTGTTTTAAACTGTGGCGAAATATCTTTTTATTTTAAACTAACCTATGCTGTGTGAAAATGAGCAAATCATCAGAAAATATCTTAACCAAACAGACAGTGAACATGTATGGAAATGCATGTGTGGAAAAAAGTTGATCCAAAAGAAAGGAACTGGATGGACAAATCATATGAAAAACCAGCATCCAGAGTATTTTACTACACAAGCAACTGGACAACCATCTTTATCGCATTTTCTTTCACCAAGAAGTAGTTTGGTCAGTCACTTGGCCTTAAATGTTTATGGTTGGATTGAGTGGGTGTTTGTTAGTTTTGCCTTTTGGACACAGGAATGCTGCTAGCACATTCTAGAGGTTTATTGACGAAGTTGTTCATGGTTTGCATTTCATCTTTGCTTATATCGACGATCTGCTTATCACAAGTTTTACTCTAGAAAAACACATTCAACACTTAACACTGCTATTTCAATGTCTGTCAACGTACCAAATGTGTTTTTGGTTCCTCTTCTTTGAAATTTTTGGGACATCTCATAGACAGTGATGGAGTTCATCTTCTGCCTGAGAAAATTCAAACAATACAGTGTTTAGCTCCTCAGTTACAAATGCTTTATCCAGACTTTCTATTTGTTCTCTATCTTCCACTTCAGAGATAGCCTGCTTTGACCTCATTAGATACTACATCTAACAAATTTTCTACTTGTCAATTCAAGTACACACCACTCCCAACTGCTGAGAAGACAATCTTGTGTGATGTTTCTACTGGAGATCCATGTCCATTAGTTCCTGAGTACCACCAGATGTTTTCAACACTTTGCACTTGCTCTCTCATCCTGGCATTGGTAAAGCTAATTTTGGCCCAATTCTTCTCGCCGAATATGCATCAGCATATTACCGCATGGTCTCGGAATTGCCAGCAGTGTCAGCATTCAAGGATACATAGACACATTCAAACAACCAGATGCCTGTTTTCAACATGTCCATATCAACCTAATCAGTCCTTGGCCTGTCAGCAATGGATTCACTTACATCCTCACAAGTGTAGACCATTTTACACGCTGGCCAGAGGCTGTTCCTTTACGCAATATTGCAGCAGAGTCTGTTGCCCAAGCTTTCATAGCCACTTGGATTTCTCATTTCAGTGTTCCCTTATAAATCACAACTGACCACGACAGACAGTTTGAGTTGCAGCTGTTTGCAAAATTGTCAAAGTTGTTGGGTGTTAAGCACATCCACACCACCAGCTACCACCCGGCATCTAATGAGATAGTAGAATGATTTCATTGTCAGCTCAAAGCTGCACTGCGATCCTATCCAGATCCTCACCACTGGAGTGAGTACCTTCCTTTTGTTCTTTTGGGGTGTAGATCCTCTGTGAAAGAAGATCTCGGTTTTATGCCTGCAGAACTACTTTACAGCATGCCTTTGTCACTCCTGGGTCAAATGTTTACCCCTGTGGATTTAGCTGCTCAAGATCCCACTGCATATGCATATCGCTTATGTACCTATTTTGCTGATCTACTGCCTATGTCTTCTTGAGGACAGGCTATACCTTCTTTTGTTCCACAAGACATTTCCTCGTGGACTCATGTATTTTTGAAGGATGATTCTGTGAGGGGACTGCTCAAACAACTGTATAAAGGACCCTATCATGTCCAAGCAAAGACTGACAAACATTTTAGCATAGACGTTAATGGCAAAAAAGAAACAGTATCTGTTGACAGGGCGAAGCATGTTTTTGCTGAAGCCCCCACTCAGAAACCAAACATCCTCCATTTTAAACCACAAAATGCTGCAGATATCACACCTATACCTCCACCAGCATCAACAACGCAGTCATCTACCCCTTCATCTTCTCATACCACCGCCACATGCAGTGGGCGCAAGGTCCACTGACCTAAAAAACTTGCAAAACTATATATTTAAAAATAATTCTATGACTGCCTGTTTTTTGTAATCATGCATTTTCTATGTATTTTCATGTGATGTTTATTTTGTGTCCAAAGCATGCATTTCTATGCTTTACTATTTATATGCAAATTTCCTACATTCTTTTTTCACCTTGTTTAAATTTTCACACATTTTATTTTGTTGTAAGATGCTGCATTTTTTTTCTTACTCTGCATAATTCTGCATGCACTCTAATAACTGTACAAGCATGTTCAACCCTTTTGTCTTACCATTTTTGCTAGCAGTTCTTTCCTATCATCGCACATTTTTGTCCTACAAATGTTCTAGTTGGGGAGTTCTGTAGCAGAATGGATTGACAAAAGCATAAATGACAGACTATTCTCTCTCCCTTTTATTTATAGTTGTTGTTTGGACATAACAGAGAGCACTTAGCTATAAAGATCATGTTTTAACCATTTGCTCTAATTGGGTAGTTTTTAAGCGCAATTTATCCCCTGAACAATTACGCCAAATTACCTGTTCAACCAATCAGATGCACTCAAATGGATCACGTGTTCCCTTGGCAGAAAAACCTTTCACATCTCTGTGGAGCCTAGCAATTTCCTTAAATAGATCAGATTTTCTCTGCTTAGAGAGTCTAGCTTGCATTTGCAGCAGGAAGCTATTTGCTTGCTTTCCCTGTGTTACAACACAATGAACAGACAGTCAACAGCGACACCTGCTGGGTTCGACTACTCCACATTGATAAAGGGCAAATACTCTGAAATTAGCCTGTGGATGTCTGAACCAGTATGGGGAAGCTGATGACCTTGTGATTTATTGATGGCCATGGTAAAACTGAAACTCACTGGAAATTGAAGTCATTAGAATTGAAATGGGACATCATGTCCTGAGTCTGTGCAGCAGAGTCTTATATGTGCTTATCATCTAATCGATGCATCTTATGCTCAGGTCTCTCCTAAGAACATACAACTGAGGCTTAAAGTTGCATATCACCAAATTTATTCCTCCTCTGTTCAGCTACCTCCTGAACTCACTGCTGATGTATTGTGAGGGTCTCTTGATTCTGTTGCCCTAATAAAATTCCTTACACACATGCGTATGCATACACACTGACACACACACATGTGCATGCACACACACACACACACACACAAGCACAAACAGACACACACTCAGCATGAGTGATATACATTTAAAGTGAGAAAGAGTAAGAGAGGGTGTGGTAAATGTAGAAAAGAAAAGCATAAAAGACCAAGAGAAACAGATAGAGAGAAAGGAACTTTTCTGTTGCTGTCTCAGATTTTGAAATTTTAAAATCAAATGAAAATTTCCAGATTTGGTATATTGATATAATTTTTTACTCTGAATCCAATTTTGTGATTCATTTGTTCCAGAAAAAAAATTTTAGAAAAATGTTCCAGAAGTTTAAAGTTTGATCATTTTATCCAGTCAGAAGACAGGATTTGGAAGCAAAATGAAAGCAATTACATGTCATATCAAGGGAAAGAGGGATTGCAGCATCCATGCGAGATATATATATACAGAGAAAGAGTGAGAGAGAGTGTGGTAAATATATGTAGAGAGAGATGAGGAAAATTGTAGAAGACGGAGAGACAGATAAACTGATAGGACAGATGGAGAGAAGGAGATTTGGCAATCTGAAAGCTGAGTTATTTCATATACCAAAGTATATTTATTGTTACTATTTACCAAAAACCTTCTCCTTGGGACACAGATTTCAAAAATCAAAATCTGTTTTTCTTGAGGATGCACCATTTCAGACCTTTTCGGTGATATACATACATATATACACGCATTCACTCTCATATATATATATATATATATATATATATATATATACATATATATATATACATATATATATATACATATATATATATATATATATATATATATATATATATATATATATATATATATATATATATATATATATATATATATATTAGGTCATCCCATAAATAATTTTGTTTTTTTATACTTCTTTTATAATCTAAAATATACTCTCCTTCATTTTCTACATTACTCTTCCATCTATTTGGTAGATTTGCAAGGTCTCTCTTCCAAAACTCACTTGTCTGTGATGAAAAATACTCCTCCAGAACTGTTCTGACCTCATCTATAGAATTCATATTTTTTCCGTCCAAATGATTTTGAAGACTGCAGAATAAATGATAATCAGATGGTGCAACGTCTGTCAAATATGGTGGGTGGGGCATCGTTTCCCATTCAAACTGCTTCAGCCTTTGGAATGTCATCTTTGCTAATGTGGCCAAGCATTAACCTAATGGAAGACTACCTTTTGTCTTGAGACCAAAGATGGTTGTTTTTCTTCTAGTGCTGACTTAAGCTGCTCAAGCTGCTCGCAGTAGATCTCCTTTGTTATCATTAGGTTTGGGTTTAAAAGTTCAAAGTGGACTAAACCTTTCATATCCCACCAAACAGATAACAAAGCCTTACATGGGTGAAAACCTTCTTTAGCCTGGGGTGCCATTGTTTCTCCTTTCTCAGCCCACTGCCTTTGGTGCTTGACATTTTTACAGAGAATCCATTTCTCATAACCAGTCACATTCTGATGGTATGCATTTTTCTGATGAATGATTGAATGGCCAAATCCAAGCTTCTCTGATAGTTCCTAAACAGTTACAATGGGATTTTGTTCCACCAGTGTTTGCAGGATGTCCTCGTCGAGCTCTACTGATCTTCCAGGACAAGGCATATCTTCTAGACTGTAGTTTCCAACTCAGAATTTCTGAAACCACTGTTGACACTGGCTTATGCTTATTGTCCGATCCTCGTATACTGCCTTAATATTCCTTGTGTTGTTGCTTTTATTGAACTCAAAGCAAAATATGCCAAATATGTTCCTTTGTCACTTCTGTAATAGCTTTGAAAAAATAACTGTGAAAATCGAACTGCACTCTTCAAAACTTGCACTAAGAATAAGGACAAGGTAAAATTACTACCTGCTTTTATAGAAAGTTGGTGCAGGTAGTCTATCCCCTCCCCCTCTGACTTTTAGTTCATGTAATTGAAACACCCACATTATTTATGGGATGGCCCAATATATATATATATATATATATATATATATATATATATATATATAGACATATGTATGTGTATGTGTGTGTATAGATATACAATGATCTTCTTTCATCCAACTACCAAGTCCATTCTCAAGGTTTCGGTCAACCTGGAGTTATAGTGAAAGACACTTGCCCAAGGTGATCATACTGAGATTGAGCTCAAAAACATCTCTTTGGGAAACTTTTCAAATTTTCAACCACACAGACATAAACAAATTTTATGGAATGTGTTTCTTCTGGGGCAGGTTTTGCATTTTGTCCTAATTTTAGAATTAGAGATAGGAATACAGAAAATAAAATTATTGAAATTATTGCATAGAATTAAATAGATATTAGAGGAAAAGAATGCATAGGAATTAACAGTTCAACATGATGATATATATATATATATATATATATATATATATATATATAACAATTAGAAAATGGAGGATAATATGCTGAACCCAACTACTTGCAGACGGTGTATCCCGTTGAATTCATTAATTTAATTCATAGCAAAAGTGACAAAAGAGAGGAAGAAAAGAAAAAGAAAGAAAGAACCAAAGCACAGGTGTCCATGGCAGACGATGTTATTTTGCCAACGTGGTTTACAGATAGAAGTACAAAGTACATAAGGAATTAGAGGATGAACAGAAGTTTAATCTTACAGCTGTTACGGCCTAGTTTTGGCAGGCCCCATTCTATCCGAATATTCCTTTCCGGAGTGATTATTGGATGACATTTTGAAATGGGGTTACATGCCCGAACCTCTAGGCCTCTTCAGAGATTCACAAAGGGTTACATACAGATGTAGAGCAAGAGGTAAAAACAGAGGTGTGGTAGAGACCAGAAGAAAAACAACAGCAAAAATAAGATAGAAATAAAAATAAAAATACAATTGAAATCAAAATATAAATAAAAATACAAATAAGGGTACAGCAGGAAAAAAATAATAATAGTAGTAAAAAAGAATACATAAATGAAGGTATAGCATGTGGGACATGCAAACATATAAAAAAGATATATGTCAAAAAACCCTTAGAAATACAAGGCACCCAAAAAGCCTACAAACATTATAGATAGATCGCTATAGGTACTCCAATGCACATCTATATGTGTGGGTTCGTGTGCACAGCCTTACTCGGATGTCCCCTTACTCTCATGTGTGCGCATACAAGTTTTTATAAGCAAACATTCCACCACATACGTTGTTTGTGGCATCAGCTCTATTCGCCGTATCTAGAAAGCTGGAAGTGTTTTTTAGAAAGGAGGTTTTGTTGAGTGTGTGTGTGTCATTTCTGTATATATTGGAAGGTTCTATGTAGAAGTTCATTTTATACAAGTTATTAATGTTCTAGTAGCAATAACAGTGAAGGTGACGTCACCTTCACTGTTATTGCTACTAGAACATTAATATATATACATATGTGCAGAGCTAGGTGCAAGTCCGTTAATCCGTTAATTGTTAATTAATGAAGATGACATTTTGATTACATATTTAACTTTTAGATTAACTTTGAAAATCATTATCAGACTAATTAACTTCCATTAATTCAAGTCCATTAACTCAAAAATTTCATAAAAACCAGTAAACTTTAAAAGTTTCTATTGTTTTCAGTTTTTAGTTTAATACTAATATTGTGTTTCATTTGAGGTTTTTTTTTTTACCCTTTTCTGGCTCTAAAAGCCTTTAAAAACCTAAAAAAAAGGGCCAAAACTATGTAATCAGCCCTTTTTAGGACCTTTGAAATTTAAAACTATAAAATCAGCATTTTTTTATTCTAAAGCAAAACGAAGAAAAAAAGACCTGTAGTTTTTAGGTTCTAAAGTTCTCAAAAAGGCCAAAAATACTGATTTTATAGTTTTGACACTTTTTAACCCTTTAGGGAATTCTCATGGCTTTGAGAAGATGTGAGGGCTTTTCTTCCAGAAAGCACAGAACTGGGAGAAAAGCAAAATTAACTGAGGTGGTCAAAAGAGAAAATATTGAAAGTGGAAAAAATAAATGGAAGGAAAAAAGTTGGTAAATATTTTGGTGTGAATGCAAATAGCTGTTACATGGTAGCAGGGCATGCTAGAAGTAGTAGCCAAATCTTTCCTTTTCTGGGAAAAGGAGCCGTTTACGTGTGATTTCGATGTCAAATTCTTTGAAAGCATGCAAAATAACCTGGAAAAGAAAATAAAGACTTGCGAAACAAAACTCCCTTGGTGGGAAACTTTGAGGTCCCCACCACCCCTCCCACCCCTCCCACCTTTCTTTTCCAGAAAAAAGTGGCTTGTGGCAGGTTTGGAGGTCAGATACATTGAATGTGCCCGAAAAAACTGTGGGGAAAAAATTATTCCACACCGAGGTATGAAATATTTACCAAAAGAATAAAATCTTGTACTGATTATACCTGTATTTTAATTAATTCAAATTAATGTACCTCATCTTGAAAAGTGCTTATATTTTTGTCGGTTGCCATCTAGGATAATTTTAGTTACAAATCAAACAGGTAAGATGCATTCAAAATTTTAATTTTAGGTTTTATCCATAATGTTATTGCTTGTTTCACCTCATCTCAACAAGCACTTCTAATCCATAATAAAGGGATTATTGAAACTTTTCCAACTTAGAGTATACAAGGTAGTATCAAAAAATTGCAGGATTTGTTGTGTTTGATAAAAAGTAACTTATTTATCTAGGTTTTAACATCATCTCCTTCGGAATAGTCCCCTTATGCAGTAATACACCATCCCAGTGTACCCACCATTTTTGGAATCCAGCCTGGAAGTCGTTTTCTGTAAGTGAGTCAAGGATTTTCTGCAATTCACTCTAGATCTTGACCACATGGAAATTTGCAGGTGGTAAATTTGGTGAATAGGGCAGGTGTGGAAGCAATACCATGTTTTTGATGAGAAACTCACAATTGGGGAGAGCTTGGTGACAGGGTGCATTGTCGTTGTGAAGAGTCCAACTCTTCGTGCTCCACAGATCCAGTCGATTTTGCCAAATATCCTCCCTCAAACACTTCAAAATCATTGCAGTAGAATTCTTGATTGATCATCTGGCCCTGGGGGATGAATTCTCAATGCACAATACCATGGATATCGAAGAAAACAATGAGCATGCTCTTGATTGGGCTGTGGTTCTGTTGTTCCTTCTTTAGTCATGAAGATGAAGGGCTCTTCCATTGTGATGACTGCTATTTCGTCTCAGAGTCGTACCCGTAGACCCAGCTCTTGTCACTGGTGATGAACCTTGACATGAAGGATGAATAATCAGCAGCACGCTGACAGAATCTTGACAGACTCCAACATGATGTTCTTTCTGCTCAGTGGTCAACAGGCAGGGGATAAACTTAGCAGACATGCCACATGCTCAATTCAGATGTTAGGATTGCCTGCATGAACCCATACGACAGACCAACAACATCAGCAATGTTGTTGACTGTCCTCCAGTGATACTCATGCACAAGCTGATGAATTTTCCCCACATTTCCAGAGGTGACACTCATGGCAGATCTTCCAGATCACTCATCTTCTTCCAGGGATGTTCTTCCACTTTTGAAGTACTCTTTCCACTCGAAACATTGTGTACGACCCATTGCCTTACCACTGTAAGCTTGCCGAAGAATGCTCAATGCCTCTATAACAGACTTCTCAAGTATAAGGTAAAATTTCACATTGGTTCTTTGTTCCAACTTCTTGTCCATGACAAAATCACAAACTATAGCATACAGGTGATCACAAAAAACAAATTTCACAACTTGCGAAATAAAAACAGTTGTGCCATACTTGCACCTATAAAAGAAAATATATTGGTGAATATTGTGGTGTAACAGGAAACTTCCAATTCAAGGTGGCCATAGGCAGCCAACTTAACTAAGAGGATCTTGTGTCAGACACAAAATTTTATTTATGCCAAGTACTAAAGAATAAGGGACCATGAGCAAGTACTAAGGAACCATGAGCAAATAACATAGAATAAGTCTCCAGGAGATCTGAAAGTATACAAGGGATTGCTGAGAAGAGAGAAAGAGAGACTAAAAGTAATGAAGGAGGCGATTAACTACTACTTCTGTCAACATTTGTAAGGGTGATGTGTTGGCAGAGTTTTCTTGGAACATGTTTCCTTCACAGGATAATGGAAAGAAAAACTCATTAAAACCAGTTACTTTGTTGGGCTGGAGCTTTACTGAAATAAAACAATCATCAATACACTTTCTTATTCAATTAGTATTCAGTCACATTTGTACTCTCTCCACTTATATAGTCATTCATACATACATCAAACCAATGAAAGAGCCTCAATGTGGCCCCTTGACCTTCTAAAAATAGCAGCTAAAGCATTTCAAATTACATCCTATTCTATACAAAAACAGGAAACATCAGCTAATGTAGTTCTATATAACCCAAAAAGATGGGATGACCATAGTTGACCTACCTTTCACCATGCATCTGATAAACTAGGGGTGACCTGTAGATTAAATAATAGCAACAACATAGATCTGAATTTATCTGCAAATCTACTTTCATTCTAGACTAATTCCATCTTATAAAGGCCAGTCTGTCACGTAATATAATTTAGTATATATTTCAAGAAGAGTAAAGTATGTACAATGAGTAGAAGATACTTCACCACATAATAAGGAAAGGCCCAACTATTATTATAGAGTTTGAATTTTATATATTTCAGGAGAGAGTGCTTTGTGTAGTAAGCAGAGGCACTTCACCACACAATAAAGGTTACTCTGTTAGCATATACCCTTTTACTTGTTTCAGTCATTTGACTGCGGCCATGCTGGAGCACCACCTTTAGTCGAGCAAATCGACTCCAGGACTTATATTTTGGAAGCCTAGTACTTATTCTATCAGTCTCTTTTGCCGAACCGCTAAGTTACGGGTACGTAAACACACCAGCATCGGTTGTCAAGCGATGTTGGGGGGACAAACACAGACACACAAACATATTCACACACACACATACATACTTATATATATATACATATATACGATGGGCTTCTTTCAGTTTCTGTCTACCAAATCTACTCACAAGGCTTTGGTTGGCCCAAGGCTATAGTAGAAGACAGTTGCCCAAGGTGCCACGCAGTGGGAATGAACCCGGAACCATGTGGTTGGTAAGCAAGCTACTTACCACACAGCCACTCCTGTGCCTATGAATAAAAATAAACTGGGCTTATTATTTACATTCGATAGATATTTGTCCTCATCTTGTTTGTTGTTAACACAACCTTTCGACTAATATACCCTCCAGCCTTTCTTCAGATGTCTTGGGGAAATTTCGAACTTGGGTTCTCCCTAAGGTATTTTTCGATGTTATTATTATTGTTGTTGTTGTTGTTCAGGTCCCCACTTGGAATCGAACTCGGAATCTTGGGGTTAGTAGCCCGCGCTCTTAACCACTACGCCATATAGTAAAAATTGTTATATATTTCAGAAGGTTGGGAAGGTATTGTGGAAGTCAAGTGTTTGGTAAGTGGAGAGAAGGTAACTATTGAAGAATGGCTCAACTATTTTTATACAATATAATTTAATATTTCAGAAATGAGTATGTGTTATGTCAAACATAGATGTTATAAGTGAAAGGACCTTAACTACACAAGTAGTACACTTGTGTGCATTACACAAGCAGAAAGACTGCCCTCCAAGCAGTTTTCTGCTAGTTGCTAAATGATATTTACTCGTTTTATTTTCAATTTGTGTAATTTTGCCTTTTGTATTAGTTCAGAAGTATCCACTCACTCAGTAAATGAATTTAGGGCATAACTACAGAAGCATACCTCCTTGATTTTGTTTCCTCACAACTTTCTGAAAAATGGATATGTTTTAAGGAAATTTTCTACAAAGAACTTTCAGTTGATGTAGAATATGTTAATATCAAAATTCAATGCAGAAAAAATGGGGAGGGGAGGGCAGATATTTCATGCATCTAGACTTTGTTTCCTCATATGTTTGGGTGATGTAAAATACAATTATGTTGAAAAAAAATTACTGTTGAGACCTGTGTGATTCTTGCTATTTCTAGCATATGAAATTACCATGTAGAGGATAAGACTTCAGTAAAATAATGATAAAAATATGCTTTTAATAATTAGTGTTATCAAAAAGGTGGCGAGCTGGTAAAATCGTTAGCACGAAAAATAAGTAGCAGTTGAACACTGAGGTTGATATAATTGGCTTAGCCCCTCCCCCAAAGCTGTTGGCCTTGAGCCAAAATTTGAAATTAGTAATTAATGTAAGCTTTAAGGTGGCGAGCTGGCAGATCATTACTGCACAAGCCAGAGAAAGGTTTAGTGGCATTTCATCTGTCTTTACATTCAGAATTCAAATACGGCTGAGTTCAACTTAGCCTTAGATTCTTTGGGGGTTGATAAAATGAGTACCAGTTGAGTACTCGATGTAATTGACTTGCCTCCTCCCTTGAAATTGCTGGCCTTGTGCCAAAATTTGAAACTAACAATTAGTGTTAGCATTGTACTCTCCTTTCTTCAAAGTTTTCTTTCTGACAAGTTTTAGGAAAGGGTAAAATAAATATTCTTTTACATAAATTTTCTTTGAGAAAAATTATTATTTTTTTTTTTTGGTGGCACAGGAGTGGCTGTGTGGTAAGAAGCTTGCTTCCCAACCACATGCTTCTGGGTTCAGTTCCACTGCATGGCACCTTGGGCAAGTGTCTTCTACTATAGCTTTGGGCTGACCAAAGCTTTGTGAGTATATTGTATTAGGGTGGCCTTTATTTTCAACTTTCTAAAAGTTTAGCTTCCACTTCCATATCTTATTCCAATTAACAAAAAACAAATCTATGCAAAATTTTAGCTCAAGCAGACAACTGCAAAGCAACCCTCAAAGACTGTGAAATTTTGAAGTTTCTGCTCAGAAAGTCATATTTTTAGATAAAAAATTTTTATCTTTTATATAATTTTCTCTTAAATTAAAAACTTGTTCAGACTTATTCTTGGTATAAGAAAGATAAGTGACAATAAATATAATGGGAAAGGCAACTTGCAAAGCTGGGGACAGAGCACAGGTATAGGGCAAGTACTTATTTCTCGCCATCATCCAGTCAGCAGCCAGCCATGAATGAGTGAGGTTGTGAGCTGCGTTCGTCCATTGAAAGAATTGTACTGTACCTAATGGTAGTGTAGAGAAGTAAAATATTAAGGAATATATGTTAGTGATAAACAGTGAACTGATATGACTTGTCCATGTTTGTAAATATAAGTTAATTTATTTGTAATAACTTGTAAGCACTCGTTCATTTTGTTGTGGGGTATTATGATATAGATCTTCCCCTGTTGTGTTGGTAGCCCTGACAAACTTGTAAATTCCATGTTTATAACTTCTACGTTTTTATAATGTTATGTGCTTTGTATACTTATTTTGTGACCAAATATGATGCCTTTGATGACTAATTCTTTCTTTTTTCAGAACTGTTTATGCAGGTGCGAAGTTGCTTCTGTGACGTGTTCTTCCCAGACCTGTGAAATGACATCATCTTCTTCAGGTAGTTCACCACACGAGTTAAGAAAAGATTTTCATGTGACTCTTGTTGGTTCCAATTCCAATCAAATTGTAGGAGCCAAACTACCCTCGAATTGGCAAGTTTTAAAAGTATTTTTCTACAATGTATAAGTTGTAAATCTTACAATGAAAGAAAGTACAGCATTAGTAATTCGAGAAGTTTACATTCTTTAGCAAAAAGCAAACTCTATGATGAATGGAAAGGTTTACAGAAAAAATTTACTAGAACTGCAAGCAAGGAAAAAGAAAAAAGAGAACTTTTTGTGGAAATGATGGAATTGTTGGGAGTCCTTGAAATTCCAACATCTTTCTTTCTTCCTCTCATTATCTCTTCCTGTCTTCATTTTGACCTATCTTCTCATTCTACTCATACACATCTCCCCCACCACCCCATCTATCCACAAATACTACCAATACATTCTCAAATTTTCATTCACACCACAAAACCCCTTTGAATGAGTAACACAGAATCCAGGCTCCATACTTAGAAATGATTAAACATGAACTACTATTGGAACTTACATACCATGTACAGGAAACTTTTTTACCACTTCTATACACCACTTTACTTGAATAATGGAACTGCAACTACAATGTTTTATATTTTATTTCTACTTTCATTCTCTTACTTCCCTCTATATTCCCTATCTCCTCCTTTTCCACAATAATTCCTTATTTCGAACTCAAACATTTACCTCTATTTAGTCATCTCACATCATTTCTGATGAAGGGATATCAATAATATCCCAGAAACAGTTGTAAGACTATATCTCTTTCCTTATAAATATCCTGAAAACTTCTCTTGTCTAACACACACACACATACACACTCATACACACACACACTAGCTGAATTATCCAGTATGAACCGGAAAAGTTGTAACATGGGTTGTTTTGCTTTCTAATAAGTGAGAATTTGTCAGAAAGCCTCCAGGAAAGCGAAGCAACACACATTACATGACAAAAACAGTGAAGTTTGGAGGTAAGAGTCTGATGCCTTTGGGATAGTTGGTTAAAATTGATGGTAACTTGAATAGTACCAATTATTAGGTTGTTTCACATAAAATGTCGCATTTTTAATTGCTTGTTATTTCAGTCATTTATTTAAAAACTCAACTATGTCTACCTTGCATTTAATCTTGACTCTTTTTCTTTCCCAACAATACTGGTATACAAAATTTGTACCCACAGAAAATGATAACAAGCAAACTATGTTGAGTGATTTTCTCGTATGAGTACAAACTGGGTCACTCTGCTGCAGAAGCTCTACGAAATATCAAGTAGGACTTTGGTAATGGTTTTGTTGACATCAGAACTGTTCAGAGATGGTTCCAAAGCTCTTGTTTAGGAGATGATAACCTTGAAAATAAACCAAGGGGTAGGCTAAAACCAGTTATTTGGCATGATGGATTAAATGCTTTGGTTGAAGAAAATCCAAGAACAAAGGTTCGAAGACTTTCATCAGAACTCCAAACATCTCGCACAACTGTTTTTGGACACCTGTAAAAAATTGGAAAAGTCAAGAAAACGGATAGGTTTGTTCCACATCAACTGAACAAGATAAAAAAAAAACAGATACCTCGACATGTGCTCCTTATTGCTTTCTCGACTGGAAAAAGACCATTTTTGCATCAAATCATTACTTGTGATGAAAAATGGATACTCTTTGACAACAGCAGGTGAACAGGACAGTGATTAGATACAGGAGTGTCACCTAAACACTACCCAAACCCACCATTGCACCCTAAAATGTTAGTGGTCACTGTATGGTGGTCTGTAAAGGGAGTTATTCATTATTCATTTTTGCAACAAGGAAAAACGGTAACAGCAACATTGTATTGCCAGGAAATTGATTGTATGCATGAGAATTTGAAAAAGAAGCAACCCAGACTAGTGAATAGAGATAGCCCAATTTTGCTCCACGACAATGCAAAGTCCTCACACTCCTCAAGCTGTGGTCCAAAAGTTGCAAAGTCTGAATTATGAGATTTTGCAACATCTTCCCTATTCCCCTGATATCTCTCCTACTGATCATCACTTATTTAAGCATTTTTAGCTTTTCATAAGCAATGAAACATTCTTAAATAGAGAAGAGGTAATTGAAGCATTCAGACAGTTTATCACAGCAAAAAATGAATTTTTTTTAAAGATGGAATATATGACATTGGGCAAACATCATAAATGAACATGGATCATACTTTGATTAAATAAATCAGTTCTCTAACACTTCTGAAACATTTTATTGTTACCTTTCAAATATGACATTCCATGTGAAACAACTTAATATATCCAATGCTGAAGGACAATTTGATACCAGACATGGATGAAGGTGAGATTTTCCAGTATGACAGAGCTCCATGCCACAGATCGTGTGCAACACAATAGAGTCTGGCTGATGAAGGTGTTACCGTATTTGATCAGCTCAGAGCCCTGACTTAAATATCATCAAGTAAATATGGACAGAACTAAAGACAAGAGTTTGTCAGAAGAATCCACATAATCTAGAAGAGTTGTGGGAACTCAACAGCAGAGAATGACATCTCATACCTGTGAAGATGGTGATAGATTTGTATGCATCTCTTCCCAGGTGCATTGAAATAGCTTGTTGTGTGAGGGAACTGTAATGCTGGGAAATAAGAATCAATTCACCTACCTTCTTGTCGTTTTGCTGTCCAGCTCAAATGAAAACTTGCACCCAGCCCCCACATCCATCGATAGCAGCAACTAGTACCTGTCCCTATCAGTTTGCTTGTCACGTCTGTTCGTCATGAGCATGCAAAGCAAAAGAGGATGACCATGGTCTTCTTTCCTTTACTTCCTCTATCACCCTTCCTGTTCCAGTCAAGCCCCTTGTCCGTTGAGGTCACAACCCTTTCCTTCCAACTCATCTCATCTCCACAAACTTGACTGGTTTATGTAAGGTGGCTGAAAACTTTTGCACGGCCATTTTTGGTGGTCGTCTCGCATTTTCCTCTCTCATTCAGAACCCATACTACAAAATATAAGGATTAGGTATGGAAATGACTCTAACAGGGTCAATGTTTCATCTGTAAAAAACGCAATGCAAAACATCCACTTATAAGTTGGAAATTAGTAGAAATTTACAACAGTTCAAAGTGGAAGACTTTTCCGCGGTACTGTGTATATATAAATGTATGTATGTATGTATGTATGTATATATATATATATATATATATATATATGTATATCTTTTACTTGCTTCTGTCATTAGACTGTGACCATGATGAGGCACCGCCTTGAAGAATTTTTAGTCGAATAAATCAACCCCAATACTTACTTTTTGTTAAGCCTGATACTTATTCTATTGCTGAACCGCTGAGTTAGGGAAATGTAAACACACCAACAGCAGTTGTCAAGCAGTAGATCTGGCAGACAGAAACTGAAAGAATCCTGTTGTATATATCTATACATATATAAATGGCAATCTGTTTGGTTGTGTCAAGTTACTGTCTACACCCATTAACAAATCTTCATGAAACTTTGCATACATGTTAAACCAACATCCAGTTTATTACTGGGCTCATTGCAGTTTAATAAAAAATCTATAATTGGACAGCTAGGGCCCCTAGAAGAGGGGTCCAAATATAACCCATCTACTTTCTTTTAATGGCCAAGAGGAAATAACCCATTCATTTTTCTTTAATTTTCTCTTTTGCCCACTGGTCATTTCTCCCTCCATTTATTAGAGAAGCAATATCATTAGAGTGACTGGTTGCCAGTGGTTACATTGTATAAATGTGTGTGCATTCTACATTACGTGGACGTCCTTACAAGAAGTTGTCAGACAAGGTCTATGAGTTCAGTATCAATTTAACCCGTCCTAAGTCAATATATAAATTTAATGACATTTCATAGACCTACCTAAGATCTTTCATTTAAAACAAATTTGAGTAAAATTAGACCATGGGTTATGGAGATATCAATATCACAACTTATTTGCAAATTTTACCATTAACATACTGTTTCCATGGCAACCATGCAAAAAATTCTCAAAATATTACATTTTATTTGGTATAAATCAAGTTGAGTATGTTTATTTCTTAGTATTTGAACTGTAAGGGTTATTTTTGCACTTTACCCAGAACAACCCTTAAACAAGTAAACATATTTTCAACAATAGATCCACCTATTTCGAATATACCATGAATGAAGCTGCTTTGATGTCACTTCAGCCAAGTCTACTAAATGTCAGTCTGTTTCTACAGTCATTGTAAATTTATTTCAACACCAGCCCTCCTCAGGGTTATATTCTCTGGGAACACACAAAAGCCCTTTTCAGATTTACTTATCTCATATCTAATTTACCTGTTATTATGTAACATGCTTTACGATTTTGATATACATACCTTTTTGGTATTTCCTCCCAAGTTCTATATACTCTGGGAATGCATTAAAGCCCTTTTCAGGGCTACTTTATTTGAATTGTTACTATCGGTGACTAATTTGCAAGTTATTACGTAACTGACTCCACAATTTTGGTATTCATAACTTATTGGGATTTCCTAAAAGCAAGATCCTATGTAAGATGGTTTGGTATTCTCTGTAAATCCACAAAAACCATTTCAAGGGATACACACTTTGTATTGTTGCTATTGGATTAGTGAAACAATTATGAGAATGGGACCAAGGGATACACCCTGCTCTTCTGAGAATTACCAGGTATGTCAGCTAGTATATATATATTTATATATCTACACCCAGAACCACACTAATAGCTTAGGGGTGAAATTTAGGATTTCTTGGTTTTCTGTGAATCAATTTTGATAAAACTTTTCCCAGCTAGTTTGCACACCATGGCAACACTTGTTATGTTTTCATTATTCTGTTGAACGTCCTTTCTTTTTTATTTCAAATTCTTCAGTTTTTGGGTGAACCACACTAATAGCTTTTGAATGAAAATAGCCCATCTAGACATTTTTTTTTTCAGAAAATGAAGTGTAGATACATATTAAGCATACATTGAGTTTTAACAGAAAACCATAATATTATAACATTTATTGACAATGAATTATTTAGCCACATGAGTGCCAAGGAAGAAACAATCCAATTGTGGAACCTCCAAGACTGGGACAGCTAGGGATTTAAGGAATATTGGCCACAAATTACATGGGAAACCTGGACAATCAAGCCAAGCCATTTTCATCATCTCCAGACTTCCTCATGTACTGAAAACCACCAGAAATCGCATCCTCAGAACCATGGTTTCCATGTGAGAACCCTTGAAACTGCCTCCTCACAGGAGTTTGAGGCTTTAATAGGCCAAAAAGTACATGATGTTAGACTTGTGTTCTGTTCACTGATGAAACCAGGGCAACCCTTGATGAACCTGATGGTTGGGCAAATGCTTGAGTTTATTTTGGAGATGAGCATCACCAATATTTATGATGTCAACAACAGGGTGGAGGAGTCATGTTGTGGGCTGTTATGATTGGGGACAGAATTGTTGGCCCAGTCAGGTACCTGAAGAGGTTAAAGTGACCACAGTCGCCTACTGCAATCTCCTGAAGGAGGTCTTGGATCCCTGGATAGATGACATACTGCTGTCACTCGTATTCATGCATATCAATGCTCCCTCCCACTCTGTTAGGACCACCCAAACATTCCTAGGGTCTTACAGCATACAAGGTGAAAGGTTGATGGTGTGGCTACTAGCATCTCCAGATCTCAACCCTATCAAAAGTCTTTGATCCATCATTAAACAAGATATTTATGCTGATGGACATCAATTTATGTCAAAAGCTGTCTTATGGGCAACCATCAAAGCTGCAACAGAGGTAGTCCAACCTGCTACTATTAAGAAATTGACAGATTCCATGACTAATAGGAAGTTAACTGTCAAAATGGCGCTCATGTGGCTAAATAATTCATTATGTCAATAGATGTTATAATATTATTATGGTTTTTGTTGAATATATACTCAATGTATGCTTAATATGTATCATTACCCTTCATTTTCTGAAAAATAATGTCTAGATGGGCTATTTTCATTCAAAAGCTATTAATGTGGTTCACTCAAAAACTGAAGAATCTGAAATAAAAAAGAAAGGATGTTACACAGAATAATGAAAACATAACAATGGTATTGCCATAGTGCACAAACCAGCTGGGAAAAGTTTTATCAAAATCAATTCACAGAAAACCTGAGAAATCCTAAATATCACTCCAAAGCTATTAGCATGGTTCTGGGTGCATATGTGTGTATCTTTGTGCTTGCGTTTGTCCCCTCCCCCATTACCGCTTGACAACTAGTGTTGGTGTGTTTATGTCCTTGTAACTTAGCAGTTTGGCAAAAGAGATCGAGAGAATAAGTACTTGGCTTACGAAATAAGTCTTGGGGTTGATTTATTCGACTAAAACCCTTCAAGGCAGTACTCCAAAATGGCCATCTTCTCTCTACCGCAAGACATCTTTTTCTGTCTCTCAATACTATTCCCCTCTCAGTTGAAGGAGTCTTTGTCTTGCAAGTTACTTGGTGACCTCACTGTTGCAGGAGCCACGTAAAAATCACCTAGTACACTTTGTAAAGTAATTAGCATTAAGAAGGGCACCTCACCATAAAAACCATGCCAAAGCAGACAACAGAGCTTGGTGCAGTCTTTTGACTAATCAGTTCCTGTCAAACCATCCAACCCATGCCAGCATGGAAAACAGTCAAAATATGATGATGATGATGATATATGTTAGTAGAGTCACTTGTGAACTAACACAGTTTCATAATAGAGTTAAAAATACATAATCGATCACATATAAAATCAGTAAGCTTGGTGCACGAATTCAAAATGAATTTACAGGAAATTTAAACAAATTTTCTGTCAAACACTGACTTTATGCCAGGGGTTCTGAACCATTTTTTATCTATGAACTCCTTTGATTACTACTTTATTCTGGTGGGCCGCCATACTCATTTGATGTTTAAAAACTAGTTTTATAGAAACTTCTTTAAAAATTCCTATTTTGTTTTTCACACATTAACTTGTGTAGGTTGAACTAAGGAAAACATTAGAGAAAGAAACCTAGCTGTTTCTTGCAATACATATCAATTCATACATCTAAAGCAACATTTTTTCAGGGCTCTTAAAGTACTATTGTAGATCTCCAACTTATTATTTTTTTGTGTGAATCCCCAAAAATCTTATATCACCATCAGGAGCCTAGGTGTTACAAGGTGCACATTTCTATTAACTCGTTAGCATTCAGATTACTCTGTTAAATGTGATGCTTATTTATTCACATTGTTTTGAATTAATCATGGATTGTCTTGTAACTTCAAGATTTTGATGATTGTTTACTTTTAGAATGTAATTGTAGGGTAGGAGTGAGAGGCCAGATCTGGACAGTTTAGAACATAAAGCAGGCAGAATATTTTGACTGGATATGGCCAGTTCAAAGGCTTAGGGGCTAAATCCTTTTGGCTGAGTTGGATAGGTTCCTTTAGATTTTACAAAATTTTGTCAAGGAAGTAAATCAGTAAATTGGTGAAGAAGAGTTTCTGAAATTATCCTTGGACCAGGAGCAAAAGAAGAATTTCTGAAAAATGACATAAGTTGGGATAGTAGAATAATAATGAGGAATTTGTGGAAAAAATGCATGCTACCAATCATGTAGAATCCCATATACAACACTGTTGATGAAATACCGATGAAGATACTTCAGTCGATTGATTTAATCATTTATTAATTTTTATATTGTCTCTTTTTGTTTTTACGTATTTATTTGTTTTTTATTACAAAATTCCAGACATTTTCATTAAAACATTTCTGAAGGACCAAAGTATTATACAAAAGATATGAAATTAGAAGAGAATTTCAGCTCAGTTAAACTCTGATACACA
Source organism: Octopus bimaculoides (assembly GCF_046866305.1). Lineage (NCBI taxonomy): Eukaryota > Metazoa > Mollusca > Cephalopoda > Octopoda > Octopodidae > Octopus > Octopus bimaculoides. Next base: position 23,968,546 of record NC_142947.1, read on the forward strand.
CACACACACACACACACATTTTTTTTTTTTTGTCTTTTTCAGAACTTGAGCGATAATAACCATTGAATGACACATGAGAGATATCAGTTACAGCCAAAATGAAGTTCTTTTACATACACTCTACATGCATATATATATATATATATATATATATATATATATAGATGTACACAAGTCTCAAATATAGATCTTTACAGCATCTGTGCTCCTTTATATAAAGTTCTTGTCCTTTCCTTTTTCTTCTAATAATGTTTTCATTTTTTTTTTTTTTCACAATTTCACAGACTCTCTGTTACTTCCCTTCCCAACAAAAGTCATAATATCAGTTGTTAAAGACAAATTGCATAATCCCTACACACAGTAGAGGCACTGGGATATAAAGTCTGAACTGTTTCTAATTTCAGTTGCTGTACATCTGATAACATTCAAATAAAATGTTGATAATTCACATTTCATTGTTTCTTTGCCTTTTCTTTTTAATAATGTTTCATATTTTTCCTTTTTTTATTCCTTTTAATAATAAATATGAAAAGTTGTAAATAAATGTTTCAAACAAAAGCAATGTTCCCCAAAACACCTCTGGTAACTATACATACATACATACATATATATATATATATATATATATATATATATATATATATATATATATATACACACACACACACAAAATGTATATGACCTTTTGTCTCCTAACAATTTAATTTTAATTTTATATATATATATATATATATATATATATATATATACATACACACACACACACATGGGAGAGAGAGAGAAAAACATGGAGATGTTTCTAAACTTTGAAATCAAAAGACAGAAAGAGTACTCAAAATATGTAACAGATGTAATTTGTTTGAAGCTGATGATTTGCTTCCTTGTTACCCAGAGTTTCTCTATTATGTGTAACGCTTCAGAGAAACTGAGTAGTAATGAACTGAATTAAAAGCTTTGAATAAATATGTGTGCATATGTATGTGTGGATGGGGTGAGTGGTGGTGTGGGTGCAGTTATGTTGGGTTACTGATCGTAAGCTGTTATTACTGTTGCATTCTGCCAAGCAAGGCTTTTTAATCCCGGTGCCCCACCTCCCCACTGGCCTGACTGAACAAAAAAAAAAAGAAGAAATGAAATACGAACAGGCTTTTGTTTTATGACTGAGAGTGATTAGCATTAAGGGGTATATGCAGCTGTCAAAACAACTGTGCCAACAAATACAGCACCCCAAATATATATATATATATAGTATGGATGTATCTATTTACTGAAGTTAATGTGCTAGAGTAATAACCATATAGTTATAAAATGAAAGCTATATAATACAGCCATTATGCCTTTGGGTAAGGTAAATAACTCTTCTTGAATTTGATCTTGCCACCAACAGAATCTATTTCTAATTCATATGAAGGATTTCAAAATAAATAAATAAATAAATAAATAAAAAGCAAGATGTGAAATTTTCTTTCACACCAAGGTCATTCCAGACATAGATACATGAGCTAACAAAGGAGCTCTGATTTGATCGCTGCATCAATAATTGGACCATTATGCAGTTTCTTGAACTGCTAGAAACAACAGCAAAATCTCTTACCTTAGATACTTTAGTCATAGATATACTATATTTGAGAGGGAAAAAATGATAGTCTTTGATAAAAGGTCTGCTTAATCAGAGGTTACCTGGAAACAAATAACAGACTAGCTAGGTTTAATGATGCTCTATTAGGGAATACTGCAATATCAAAGTCAACTGGCTTGATAGTAAATTAAGCCTTTTTTTTTAATTATATAATACATTCCAATTTATGATTGCCAACCATATTTTTAAGTATGTTGACTTAACTGAGACAAACACACATTATATGGACTCTACAAATCAAGCAGCTGATAAATAGGGATGCTTAGCTCTAGTTTCTCTAACATTAGGACTTTGTGACGTAAATCTCTCCTCTTGGACAGGATGCTAATTTCCAGCAGAATGTCTGGTCCCTTTTCTGAGAATTTTTATCTACCAAATTTCACAATATATTGGGTCATCTGAGGCTACAGTATAAGAAATGTACCTCAGATAACATACAATGTGACTGAGACTGAAACCATGTGGTTGCAAACTAAACTTCTTAACTACACAGTTTTGCCTAATCATATTCTCTCATTCTTTTTATTGATTTCAGTGATTCAACTGTGGCCATTCTGGGACACAATTTCCTATAATCGATTACCTGAGCACATATTTCATTGATTTCAGATGGATGAAAGGCAAAGTGGTCATGGGCTCAATTTGAACTCAGAATGTAAAAGGATGTAGCCAGGTGCCACAATGTATTTGGTCCAATATTCTACTGATTCTGCCAATTATCTGCCTTTATAATGACTTTAAAAATGATATATGATATATGTGTTCCAGACCAGCACACTAGATGAGTTATATCTACATATAAAAAGATGGGCTGATTCTAGAAACTGAATGAGTGGGAAGTTGCTTTTCCACTTTAACTCAGTTACATCTACTCATGGCATAATTCATTATATTGAGGAATGGTAACTGAAGATAGCAGCAACAACAGCATCAACAACAGTATCAACAACCAAAGGAATAAAATTAGTCTTTTCAAATACAGGCACAAGGCCTGGAATTTTGAAGGAAGGGTTAGCACTCAACTGGTACTTATTTTACCTGATTCCCAAAAAAAAAAGAAAAAAAGAAAAAATGAAAGGCAAAGTCAGCCTCAGCAGAATTTGAATTTAAAGATGGCTGAAATGCTGCCAAGCACTTTGTCCAGCATGCTAACAATTCTACCAGCTGACCACCTTTTGAAGGAATAAAATCAATAAAAAGTATTTTCAACTGTAGAATATGAATTCCAAACCTAAATGAAGCATAATCCAAGTATAACATTCTAACCAGGTATCTCAACTCTACATATTCAAATATGTATGTGCATATGTTAGTGTGTATATGTGACTGTATGGTCGTATGTAAAAGTAGACAGATTTTCAGGAAAAAAAATTGGGGTGGGGTGTTACTGAATTACAATCATAAGTAAAAAATATTTTTAACTTTTAAAAAAAAAATAGCATTTAAAATATATTTCATGAAATCATATCTTATGCACAAGTTCCATAACAATAGTTAAAACAAGTGTCCCTTTACTGTAACCAACTTCCTTTATAGATTGTTGTCTCTTGCATCACAGGAGACATTACTCTTTATATATGTATATATACATACATATATGTGTGTGTGTATGTAGCTTTTAAGACTTGTCAGAAAGTTATAAGATAATGACAATAAATTAAAATGTATATAATATATATATAAATTTTTGAATGTAAGAATGTACATATATACATATATATATGTAGATAGAGAGAGAGAGAGAAAGAGAGAAGTGTGTGTGTGTGTGTGTGTGTACACAGGCATTCAATAAATAAGAAATGAGTGGAATTTATCTATTAACAAAACTAACATGATGCTCCATTACAAAAAAAATTATAATTTCATTCAAACCCAGCACCAGATGTATCAGTTACTAGCAAAAATATATTATATACACACACAAAAGACTAATAGACATATACATACATGAATAAAGAGTGACAGACCTGTGAGTGTATGCCCAACACACACTTTTGTAAGCATGTGCATAGTAAGTGCACATGTATATGCATTTGTCTGGGTAAGAATGCACATCAAATTGTGTGTGTGCATGCATGTGATTGCACACACACTTATATACACAAATACATATTATTATTATATGTATGTGTATTATGTTCAGACTGAGTGATTCAGAAGTCCCTTTAGCATTTAAATGATATATAAATATATATGTGTGTGTGTGTGTGTGTGTGTGTATATAATTCTTTATATATATATATATACATATATATATAATTCTTTAACATGTTATAATGAGCAAACAAAGATGCCTTCTCAACCCTCCACCTATCAAGACATTCATGATGTGATGTCTGGAGAGGGAGAAGGCTACACAAGCACTTGACTGCTATCCATTTCAGTTGGGTAGACTGAAGTAACATGCAAGAAAATGTCTTCTTCAAGATTCAGAATTTGGACAAAATGTAGCCCAGTCTATGAATCAAATTTACAACCTAGTAGTTGCTTGCCCAAAACAGACTTTTGAATCAACATGTGTGATGGTTTGTGTGTGTGTGTGTGTGTGTGTGTGTGTGTGTGTGTGTGTGTGCTACAGGAACTTTTGAACCAACCTGTATATGTAAATATATATGCATGTGCATACATGTGTGTGTGTCAGTATCCAGATACATACACATGCAAATGTGACACTAGTACACTTGCATGCATATGTGCAATAATATACAGTTACATTATCACATATATCAGCATAATCTAAGACATATTTAATGATACGTAATGAATGTGATGTCTGTGAATGTACTTGCATACACACAGATACATATATCTTAGCTACTGAGGATTTGTTTACTCTCTTTTGCGCACGCAAACACATACGCTTGTATGCATACACGCATGTTTGTACACACACACACACCTATATTATATGTACATACATATACATATTCCCATGCAAGTTTTCAGTCTCTCGCTATATCTCTATAGTGTATCTTGATTAAGTTCTGAAATCAATTGGTCAGTTCTGTTAAAATCCTCTTTCACCTTCCACTCAATACTTTCTTCATCTAGCTTTTCTTCTTTACTACCTTCCTTACTTTCCTCTTCAGCTACTTCTCCTGTTCCCTGTTTCTCTACTTCTGCCCTTACCTCTTTTATCATTGTTTTTTCTTTCTCCTCTTCTATTAATCTACTTTTTCCTTTTTGGCCATTATCTTTTTTTGAACCAGCACTGACCCCATCTACTTCCATTTCCACCTCCTCTTTATTTGCATTCTCTTTGTTCAATTTATTTGATTCTGAGTCAATACATGTTTCTTCTTCTCTTTCCCCTTTTGTATTTTTTTCATCCTTTGCTTCCCTTACAATCTCATCATCTTCCTTTTCTAGTATTACAAGTGCTTGTTTTTCCACTTCCTCCAAAAGTCTTTCTTCCAAATTACCCACTTCTTTCTCAGATTTTTCTGCTGCACTGTCTGTTTTTGTCTTCACCTTGCTGTCATTTTTTTCCTCAGATTTTTCTGTTTTGACACAAGATCCAGCTTCAAACATTACACATTGCAATTCGCCACACTCTGTCATGTGTTGGATGGGATTTGTGGTAGATACTAAGATATTGCGGCAAAACACACACTGGTTCTTTAGGTTGCTTACATGTGATACCAAATGCACTACAAGTTTGCGGAAGTCTTCAAACACAGAACTGCAATAATAGCAGATGCAAAACCCTGTTTCCAAATGAGATTTAAGGTGAAATATATAGTTATAGAGATAACGGACTTTTACTGAACAATATTTGCAAGTGAAGTTCTCATCTTCGTATTGTTCAGAAACTGATTTACTTGCCTGTAGTGTTGTACGTTTAGCCTCATCAATGTCTTCAAAATCAATGGAACTAAGATCAACAGTAATTATCGCTTTCGTAGATGGTGGTCGGGTTAGTGGATTTAATGCCGGAACTTTAGAAGCTGTAAGTGAGCTGTCTCCAACTTGATAATTGTCAGAAACATTCCCAGTTCTTGTTGAAGAATGTGACATCTGGGATGTTTCAGAATTTGTTATTGTTAAGGGTTCTTTGTTGGATGTTTGGAAGTTGGCTTCAATCTCAGCACTACTCAGTGAACGGATATCTACGAGAGTAATGCCAGAGACAGAAGATTTGTCACCGACTTCATCAACAGGCCTGCTTACAGTTTCAGTTACTTCCTCCGATGGTTTTAAAGATCTGATGTCAACGAGAGTAATGTCTGACAATGATGAACTACTTTCATTGGCTACAGCAGCAGACTGAACATTTAGGCTGTTGTTTCTAGTGGAGTTAGATGACGCCCAGAGATTGCTGTTCAAATTGATTGTACTTGTGTTTGGAATACGATTCTGATTTGTATTAAATGCTCTGATGTTATTGTTGGAAAGATCAAATTCTACAACAGATGCCTGATTATTCAACACTGGAGGCCTTCCAGAGCTGTCATGTGATTCCAAGTCTACAATATCAACAACATTTTTGGAAGTCGACTTACTACTAGACAAGCTGGTACCATTCTCGTAACTGATAATGTTGATGTCAGGATTGGTTAAATCAAACTGAACAACATCAGTTGATCCTGAAGGTACATTCGAAGTTTTCTCTTCCTCAGCTACAAGATCTATAACAGGGATGTTGTTAGGAGTAGCTAGCATCTTCCTTTGGCGATTCAGTCGTGAGATTAGCATGGCATTTGGATTGTTTAAAGTAGATACTCCTGGGTTGACGTTTACAGCACGTTTCTGATGACTTCGGTTTCTTACAATCTGTACAGGGTAACTATTGCTGCTAGTTGGAGTACCAGTCATACTATTTTCTCTTGGACTTATGTCTTTACGAACCAGTGAACTAAGAGGGACATTGCTGTTTGCATAAATCTGAACTGGACGAACCTCTTGGTTAACAATATTACTATTGTTGGCAGCTTGCTGCTGGTTCAAAGTGCCAAGATTGACACTAGTAAGATCACAATTAAGGGTATTCACTGGGTGACTAGTAGGGTTTTGTAAGACTTGGTTGCTCTTTTGCTGGTATACTATTGTGTTGCGTTTGTTCCAGTCATTCAAATTATTTGCTCTAAGACCAGAGTTGAGTGTATTCTGCACCTGTTTTGGGATCTGATTTAAATTTATCCGATTAATTCGACTATTATTGCTTGGTGGCATTTTGTTTCGTTCCATGGCACCCAAATTAACAACAGACAGATCACAGTTCAAAGTATTTGATGTTTGACCCACTGTTGGTGCACCAACATCAGTTAATCTTTCTACTTGACGTATACGCCGGTTTCTTCTGAGGAAATTTATATCTGCTGTAGTGAGATCAAAATTCACGGCACTTCTCACTCGGTTTGAGGGGAGATTATTTTGAGAAACAGAGTTTCTTGATCTTGATACAAGCAAGTTGTTGCTAGGTCTGTAGTTACGGTTCAATGAACTGATATTAGAAATTGTCAGGTCACAATTAACTGTACTGTTTGATTTGCTACCATTGGAGAACTGTGATGTCACATTTGGTGCAGCAGCCCCTGATCGCTGACTGATTGTAGCAAGATCAGAACGAGTTAAATCGCAATTAACAACATTTCTTTGACTCTGTTGATTTAAAGGATTGGAATAAAGACTGTTAGTGGAATAACGCTGATTTGGAATTGGCTGTTGTGCTAACTGCTTTCTTTGACTGTACCTAAAATTTGAAGGCTGTTGCATTCTTACTATGTTTCTGTTGTTGCCATTTTCAGGCATCAAATAGATTCGATCAGTAATATTTCTACCGGAGGGATTGTGTGTAGAGTTCTGGCGTGTAGATGAACTTTGAACCTGAATTTGATTTTGTAACAGGGAATTCTGGGAGTTCTTCTGAGATGCCAACTGTTGAGACAAAAGAGAAATAGCAGCTGCTTTTGACAGTTGATTTGCACTGGGCTGTCGATTCTGAGGTGTTGTGGAATTAGATAAGTTTTGAAATCGAAATGGTCGCTTCAGTGAACTGACCCCAGTGACTATGACATCATTATCACTGTTACTGGGGCGTTTTTGAGCCAATCTCACAGTTTGGTTTGTGTTCAGGGAGTTGATGTCTCTGGATGTTAGATCACAGTTAACAGTTGTGTCATTTGATGCAAGTCTCATCGCATTTTGGAGAGAAACTTGATTCGGCAACAAATTCCTCTTGTTTTTGTTCATTGACCTCAAATCTGTAGAACGTAAATCACAGTTCAAAGTGTTTGCATTGTTAATGCCAGGAGCTACACTAATTAAGGGCACATTCGATGAGTTGCCTCGACTGGACTGGTTGCTGGCCAACAGATTGGCAATAGTTCGTGGTTGCCGGAAATTACTAAGATTGTCTTTCTGTGCCTGTGTCACACCAATACCTAAGTGAGCATCTTTGTGTTTGTTTAAAGTAGCCAAATTATTAAATGTCATCTTGCAAAGTGGACACTGCAGCTCTTTGTTGACATTGTGAGTCAGCATGTGGACGGATAAATAGTGTTTGTTTTGAAACAATTTATGACAAATATTACATTCTGACTCTCTCTCTTGAGAGTGAACATTTCTCATATGCCTCTCCAGGTGTACAGGACGAGAAAATGTCATTTGACAGTGCTCACATGTATAAAGCTTTCCTGGTTGAGCACTAGCATCTTCAATATGAGTTGCACCCATTTTTTGACAATTTTTTTTTTTGTTTTGTAAAGTTTTAGTAAGCAATAATTTTTCAGTTCCAAACACTAAATTAGCAGATTCTAGTTATCTATTGGTCAATTTAGTGTTTCAAAAAGGATAAATTTTTTATTACTTATATGTAATAAATGAATATTGATTTTATGGAGGCAATCATTACCATAATTATCATAATTATTAACACTTATTATTGTTTTTTGCTGTGGTTCTGTTGATTACATTTGTTAATTGTTATATTTGTGAAGTGTCAACACAAACCTATGTTCCTTAGCAACATGGTCCGAGTTGAGTCATTCTCTTGGATTGTAGCTCATTACTCATTTTGTATGGTTGTCAGTTAAGTCACTCTCAAATTCCATTTCAACAAAGACCAATGTATTACTAAGATATTTGTAGACATTCATTTGCACAGCTTCTCCGGCAACAAATATCTTCAATTCTGTTGCACTTGCATGCAACAACTACACATTATGCAATACCATCATTGGCAGGTTGTGTTTTGATTGAGTCAGGGAAGTCATTGTATCTTTTCGACCATCTTCTATCACAGTCAACTGAACATTGGTCCAGAGTGAACAGTTGATAGAACACGGTAATAGCTCACATCTGAAAGACAGAAAAAAAAAAATTAATTTTAAAACAAATATATGCCATATATATATAAATGTTCATTTTTTATAGAAAAAATTTTTACAATAATCTGATGGGTTACTCTATACTTTTGTTGAGTATAAATATATTATTCTAATACAAAAATGTTGTTGACAGTGACTTTGAAGTTTTGACCAGCTAAGCCATTGTCCAACAATGGCTTAGCTGGCTGAAACTTTGAAGTCACTGTCAACAACATTCTTGAATAAGAAAAAAATATATATATAAATATATATATTAAATCAATGTGGAAATTGAAGCTCTTTATTTTTCCACAAAAAGGATTGAATACAATAAGGAAAATATTAGAATAGCTAGTATTCTCTGATCCAGCAAACAAGAGAGACAACTCCATACATGTCTCAGCTGTTTAGCATCATTGCTCTCTATTGGAACCTCTTTATAATTAAATTATTTATCTAATTTCCCAGCACCATGCAATACTTTTTTTTTAATAATTTTTTTTTCAGTAAGATAGTTACTACAAGGCCAATGAGCAATGGTAAATGTTATTCTTCTGTTAACAAAAGTGAAGAGACCAGAAATGTGCAAAGTTGTCTGCTTGTTTAGCCAGAGAATAACGTTGGCTACTCCTTAATATTTTATCTTAATCACCATAACTTTAGTAAGTGACATTACCATTGCTTCAGGATGACTTAAAGTTTGTAAGTGAATTTGTGAATATGGAAATTGTACAGAAGCCTGTTGGATAAACTGTACCTGTAATTCTTAAAGATCCAGCCTTGTCATACCTGAGTCACACTGATTCTACCTGACAACTTGGTGCTCATATCAACATCAAAGTGAGAATTCTTCATCACTGACAGTATAAGAAGAATCAGATCTAGTGTGCAGGAAAGAAGACTGCACTGGTACAGGCTTGTGAAGATGACTAATGTATAAAAAAGGGCAGGGTATTCAAGTCATGTCCATTCCATCTTTTATTCAGGCATTAACTCCAGTAGTCCAAAGACCTGCATAAAGGCTCTTCCTAGAGTCCAAGCATTTGGTGCATTTCTTAGGTGTTATTTTAGTTTGAAAAACTTTCTCATGCCCTATCTATTAAACCATTCTTTCTAATTAACAATGACTAACTTGCCAGTTAGCTAATATGTATCTATCCACAGGCAAAATATATATTAGACTCAACCTCCAGACCGAAAATGGTCTTTGAGAAGTATCTTACTCTGAAGGGCATCTTCTCATTCATTCCATTTTTCCTTCTTTCTTTATTTCCTCTTTTCTCCCTTTTACTCTTTCCTTTCTTTAAAAACATCCCCTATCCTTTTCAAACTTTTTTTCTTTCCTTCACCATTACTTCTACTTTATTTCCTTTCCCATTGTCTTCTATGTCCACAAATTCCTCTTTTATCATCCTCTGGCTTCTATGAAGCATTATGCTTGTAACCTTGAGCAAGGATGTGTTCACTTTGACTATAAATCTATGTGTACAACCTGAACATTATGGTCATTACACTTTTTAGAACTGTTTTTAAGGGAAAATTTTAGATCACTTTTGATCCTTTGTTTTTTTACTATACAAAGCACAAAAGTGATTATGGCTTAGTATATTACAGAATTATGGCTCCTAGCCCATGTACTTCCTCACTAGATTGAGAAAAACTGAGTCTCATTTTTTTTTTTTCTCACATTTTTGCATCTCATGAAACTTTAATGAGTAGCTACACTGAATAATTCATTTGAATTTAAACAGGTTAGATGATTGTAAAATTTTCTTTTCAGATCCATTTAGGGTATGTTACTTACATAAAACTAGTAGTAGCCTGCATATGAATAATTGTGTTGAATGCATAAGTAAATACTTGACTTTCTATCTAAAATGGTACAATACACACACACACACAGAGCTTTGTAGAGTGTCACATGCACAACAGATTCAATTACATCTATCAATATATTGTATTATACTCCATTTGATTTGATATGATGCAAATGTTGCACAAAAGTGCAATGACTGTTATTATTTGAACAGACCTACTGAGATAATATTTCTTGCAAGTTATTTAGTGATCACAGTGTTAGTGCCATGAAAAAAGTACCCAGTACATTCCATAAAGTGGTTGGCATTAGGAGTGGCATCCAGCTGTGGAAACCATACCAAAGCAGACATCAGAGCTCAGTGCAGTCCTCAAGCTTGTCAGTTGAACCATGTAAGCATGAAAAACAGACATTAAACCAGGGTTGTGGAGTTGGAGTCAGAGTTGGAAACAATTAAGGAGTAGCTGGAGTCGGAGTCGGTAAAATTATTAGTGACTCCAACTCACAGTATAAACCAGTTATAACATATAGGCCTATTCAAAGTACAAGTGTATGCATATGCTTTATGAGATATATAGACCACAAGCACTTAAAGACATAAAGAGGAGTCAGAGTCAGAGATACCAATAGTAGAGGAGTCAGAGTCAAAGTTTTTTTGTTTTGACTCCACAGCCCTGCATTAAATTATGATGTTGATGATATATATATATATATATATATATTAACATCTAGATTTCAATAGGTTAGTTCTAGAGTTATTTGAAGCAAGAGTTTATAACTTGATGCTCATCATGTCACCAACTGTTCCTTACCCAATTTTCAAGGGATTTTATAATTCCAGAGTGACTGGTCATAAAGTCAACACCATTTTAATGAAGTAGTAACAGGTCAGGAATATCAAAATTCATATACATTTACACCCATACATATATACATGCAATGGACTTCCTGCAGTTTCTATCAACCAAATTCACTCACAAGGCATTGGCTGGTCTAGACTAAAGTAGAAGATATGCAGCATGACTGAATTTCATGTAACTCCACAATATGAACCCAGTGTAAGCTTTGGATACATAAAAGGTGCAGTAATATCAGAGAGAGAGCTTAACAGGGAAAATAGCTTTTGTGTGTGGAAGATGCACAGGTGCAATAAACACTGAAAATGTACAGAAAACAGACTCCATCAACTGCCTGAGGGGTAAGCTAGAGGTAGTAGATAGCTTCCATTATCTAGGTGGTCAAGTTAGTAGCAGAGGTGGATGCTCCGAGAGCATAGCTGTGAGAATAAGACTAGGCTGGGCAAAGTTCAGAGAGCTTCTACCCCTGCTGGCAACAAAGGGCCTCTCTCTCAGAGTGAAAGGCAGATTGTTTGATGCCAGTGTGTGAACAGCTATGCTACACAGCGGTGAAACGTGGGCTGTGACAGCTGAGGCTTCACTATGCTTCACTGAGTGTGCAATGTCAGTGTGCATGTTCAACAGACTGTAAGCATCTTGAGAGAAAAGTTAGGCATAAGAGGAATCAGATGTGGTGTGCAAGAGAGACAACTGTGCTGGTATGGTCATGTGATGCATATGAACAAGGATGTTCATATGCATCAATGCACAACTGTGTCCTTACACCTCAAACAAGGGAGCTAATGTCCCCACTCAGACTTAAACAGTACCTGTGGACCAATGGTTTCTGGGTTATTTCCCTACATCGGCATAGGATAACTGTTGTCTAGAGATGGCAGCACTAGGCCTTGTTCAAAGTATATACTTTTAAAGTAACACACTGTCACTTATAAGGAGAAAAACAATTAGTTTTAAATCTCTGAGCGAGAAATAAGTAGTAACAGTACTACAGAGTAAAGTCTATTTGCCAACATAAAATTGAAAAAGCTGGAAAAGATGTTTTCCTGGGGCTAAAAAAGGTAATAACATCGTCCTAATCAGGACTGCCACTTTACGTTGCCAAATAAACTTTATATATATATATATATATATATATATATATATATGTACATATATACTCTTTTATTTGTTTCAGTCATTTTGACTGTGGCCATACTGGAGCACCGCGTTTAGTCGAACAAATCAACCCCAGGACTTATTCTTTGTAAGCCTAGTACTTATTCTATCATTCTCTTTTGCTGAACCACCAAGTTATAGGGTCATAAACACACCAGCATTGGTTGTCAAGCAATTGTAGGGGAACAAATACAGACACACAAATATATATATATATATATATATATATATATATATATATATATATACATACACACATACAGGGTGTCCCAAAAATCACTGATGGGTTTCAGTTTTTAACTTCAGAAAGAAATGCATGAAATTTTGACACAATATAAAGGACATTATGGAAATTTCATGCATTTATTTGTAAAGTTAAGGAAGTTATTAAAAATTGAAACCCATCAGTAACTTTTGGGACACCCTGTGTGTGTGTGTATATATATATATATTGCATAGCAAGTGACCTGATCTGAGATCGTGTGCTGGAACGAAAACAATTGCAGTGTGGAAGGTGTTTATAAGCCAGTTAAAATAACACACAAAAACCGTTAGATTCACTTCAACATTTAAATTTAATTTGTCAAAATATTTTCGTCGCTTTGAGACCGCGACCTGTTCACTGACAAAATTCTGTGCTGCACACAATTTTGTCAGTGAACAGGTCGCGGTCTCAAAGCGACGAAAATATTTTGACAAATTAAATTTAAATGTTGAAGTGAATCTAACGGCTTTTGTGAGTTATTTTAAATGGCTTATAAACACCTTCCACGCTGCAATTGTATATATATATATATATATCATCATCATCATCATCATCATCGTTTAACGTCCGCTTTCCATGCTAGCATGGGTTGGACGATTTGACTGAGGACTGGTGAAACCGGATGGCAACACCAGGCTCCAATCTAATTTGGCAGAGTTTCTACAGCTGAATGCCCTTCCTAACGCCAACCACTCAGAGAGTGTAGTGGGTGCTTTTACGTGTCACCCGCACAAAAACGGCCACGCTCAAAATGGTGTCTTTTATGTGCCACCCGCACAAGAGCCAGTCCGGGGGCACTGGCAACGATCTCGCTCGAAAACCCTACAAGGCCAGTCAGGCGGTACTGGCAACGGTCACGCTCAAGATGGTACATCTTATGTGCCACCCGCACAAGAGCCAGTCCAGGGGCCCTGGCAACGATCTCACTTGGCTTGCCGGGTCTTCTCATGCACAGCACATTTCCAAAGGTCTCGGTCAGTAGTCATCGCCTCGGTGAGGCCCAATGTTCGAAGGTCTTGCCTCACTACCTCAGCCCAGGTCTTCCTGGGCCTACCTCTTCCACGGGTTCCCTCAACTGTTAGGGAGTGGCACTTTTTCACGCAGCTATCCTCCTCCATTCTCACCACATGTCCAAACCAGCGCAATCGTCTCTCTTGCACACCACGACTGATGCTTCTTATGTTCAGCTTTTCTCTCAAGATACTTACACTCTGACAGGTATGCACATTTACATTACACATCCAGCGGAGCATACTGGCTTCATTCCTTGCGAGCTTACGCATGTCCTCAGCAGTCACAGCCCATGTTTCACTGCCATGTAGCATGGCTGTTCGTACACATGCGTCATACAGTCTGCCTTTTACTCTGAGTGAGAGTCCCTTTGTCGCCAGCAGAGGTAAGAGCTCTCTAAACTTTGCCCAGGCTATTCTTATTCTAGCAGTTACACTTTCAGCGCACCCACCCCCACTACTAACTTGGTCACCCAGATAGCGGAAGCTATCGACTACCTCTAGTTTTTCTCCTTGGAATGAGATAGAAGTTGTTTCCTGTCTGTTTACAGTGTTTATTGCACCTGAACATCTGCCACATACAAAAACTAACTTCGTAGTTAATCTGCCTTTGATGTTGCTGCACCTCTTATGTGTCCATAGCTTGCACCGGGTACATCTTATAGAGTTACTACCTACTCCTTTACTGCATACTGAGCAGGGCCATCTACCTGAAGGGGTTTGTGTTTTATCTACCTTCCTACTTATTAGGATTTTGGTTTTTGCTAGGTTGACTCTAAGGCCCTTCGATTCTAGTCCTTGCTTCCACACCTTAAACTTCTCCTCTAGTTCTGATAGTGACTGCGCAATTAGTGCAAGGTCATCAGCATAGAGGAGCTCCCAGGAGCAACCTGTCTTGAATTCCTCTGTGATCGCCTGGAGGACTATGATAAATAGGAGGGGGCTGAGGACGGAACCTTGGTGGACCCCTACCTCTACCCGGAATTCATTACTGTACTCATTTCCAACCCTCACCTTACTGACAGCATCTCTGTACATGGCTCGCACAGCTCTCACTAACCATTCTTCTATCCCAAGTTTCCTCATTGACCACCAGATAAGGGATCAGGGGACCCTGTCAAAGGCTTTCTCCATGTCAACGAAGGCCAGGTACAGAGGTTTATCCTTGGCTAGATATTTCTCCTGCAGCTGTCTCACTAGAAATATGGCATCAGTGGTGCTTTTACCTGGCACGAACCCAAACTGCATCTCATCTAAATTGATTCGCTCCCTAATTAGTTGGGCTATGACCCTCTCCGTAACTTTCATAACCTGATCTAACAGCTTGATGCCTCTGTAATTATTAGTATCTAAAGCGTCACCTTTACCTTTGTAGCAGTTTACTATGGTGCTGCTACACCAGTCATTGGGTATGACTCCTTCGTGTATCACCTGGTTCGTAATACGGGTGACTAGGCTGTAGCCAACACTGCCAGATATTTTGAGCATCTCTGCAGTGATTCCTGATGGGCCGGGGGCTTTCCTTGTCTTCATACTCTTAATTGCTTTATCTACCCTGGTACTGTCAACTCAGATAGCTGGTCCCTCTGTTGGGTCGACATACGGCAGGCTCTCTTTCTCCCATTCATTCTCTTTATTAAGCAATCTATCGTAGTGGCATCTCCAGACCTCTTTCTTTGCATCCTCATTTAGTGCAAGCGTACCATCATCCATGCGAACACATTTCTCTCCTACAACATCACTATTCTCTCTCCTACACTGTCTTGCAACACGAAATACCTCGAGTCTTTGGTCCTCACGGCGCAGAACATTGGCAAATCTTTTCTTATTTGCTTCCCCTCTGGCTAAATAAACCTGTCGCCTAGCTTCCCTTCTGATATATATATATATATATATATATATATATATATATATATATATATATATACACATACATATACATACATACATGTATATACATATATGTATATACATGTATATATATATATATATATCATCATCATCATCATCATCGTTTAACGTCCGCTTTCCATGCTAGCATGGGTTAGACGATTTGACTGAGGACTGGTGAAACCGGATGGCAACACCAGGCTCCAGTCTGATTTGGCAGAGTTTCTACAGCTGGATGCCCTTCCTAACGCCAACCACTCAGAGAGTGTAGTGGGTGCTTTTACGTGTCACCCGCACGAAAACGGCCACACTCGAAATGGTGTCTTTTATGTGCCACCCGCACAAGCCAGTCTAGGGGCACTGGCAACGATCTCGCTCGAAAATCCTACGGGAGCCAGTCAGGCGGTACTGGCAACGGCCACGCTCAAAATGGTGCATCTCATGTGCCACCCGCACAAGAACCAGTCCAGGGGCACTGGCAACGATCTTACTTGGCTTGCCGGGTCTTCTCACGCACAGCACATTTCCAAAGGTCTCGGTCAGTAGTCATCGCCTCGGTGAGGCCCAATGTACGAAGGTCTTGCCTCACCACCTCAGCCCAGGTCTTCCTGGGCCTACCTCTTCCACGGGTTCCCTCAACTGTTAGGGTGTGGCACTTTTTTACGCAGCTATCCTCCTCCATTCTCACCACATGTCCATACCATCGCAATCGTCTCTCTTGCACGCCACAACTGATGCTTCTAATGTTCAGCTTTTCTCTCAAGATACTTACACTCTGACAGGTATTCACATTGACATTACACATCCAACGGAGCATACTGGCTTCATTCCTTGCGAGCTTACGTATGTCCTCAGCAGTTACAGCCCATGTTTCACTGCCATGTAGCATGGTTGTTCGTACGCATGCGTCATACAGTCTGCCTTTTACTCTGAGTGAGAGTCCCTTTGTCGCCAGCAGGGGTAAGAGCTCTCTAAACTTTGCCCAGGCTATTCTTATTCTAGCAGCTACACTTTCAGCGCACCCACCCCCACTACTAACTTGGTCGCCCAGATAGCGGAAGCTATCGACTACCTCTAGTTTTTCACCCTGGAATGAGATAGAAGTTGTTTCCTGTTTGTTTGCAGTCTTTATTGCACCTGAACATCTGCCACAAACAAAAACTAACTTGCTAGTTAACCTGCCTTTGATGTTGCTGCACCTCTTATGTGTCCATAGCTTGCACCGGGTACATCTTATAGAGTTATTACCTACTCCTTTTCTACATACTGAGCAGGGCCATCTACCTGAAGTGGTTTGTGTTTTATCTACCTTCCTACTTATTAGGATTTTGGTTTTAGCTAGGTTGACTCTAAGGCCCTTCAATTCTAGACCTTGCTTCCACACCTGAAACTTCTCCTCTAGTTCTGATAGTGACTCCGCAATTAGGGCAAGGTCATCAGCATAGAGGAGCTCCCAGGGGCAACCTGTCTTGAACTCCTCTGTGATTGCCTGGAGGACTATGGTAAATAAGAGGGGGCTGAGGACGGAACCTTGGTGGACCCCTACCTCTACCCGGAATTCATTGCTGTACTCATTTCCAACCCTCACCTTACTGGCAGCATCTCTGTACATGGCTCGCACAGCTCTCACTAACCATTCTTCTATCCCAAGTTTCCTCATATATATATATATATATGTATATATATATATATATATATATATATATATATATATATATATATATATATATATATATATACATATATACATATATGTATATATATGTATATATACACACATGCACATATATGCATATATATATATATATATATATATATATATATATATATATATATATATATATATATATATATATACATATATGCACATATATGCATATATACACATATATACATATATATATATATATACATATATGTATATACATACATGTACACACACACACACACACACACCTATATATATATATATATATATATATATATATATATATATATATATATATATATATATCATCATTTAACGTCCGCTTTCCATGCTAGCATGGGTTGGACGATTTGACTGAGGACTGGTGAAACCGGATGGCAACACCAATATATATATTTACGATGGGCTTCTTTCAATTTCTGCCAACCAAATCCATCACAAGGGTTTGGTCGGCCCAAGACTATAGCAGAAGACACTTGTCATGTAGTGGGACTGAACCTAGGACCATGTGGTTGGTAAGCAAATTACTTACCACACAGCCACTCCTGCGCCTCTCAACCACCCAGCCTGGCTCGTTCCCCTGCTCCCATCCACGCTGCCGCACTTGCCCTTACCTCTCCAACACCACCCTCCTCACAGGCACCCATCATCGACCCTATCATATCACTGACTCCTTCACCTGCACTTCTACCAATGTCATCTACTTCATCCCCTGCGCTCTCTGTCCTTCTTTATACAATGGTCAAATGGGACGCCGCTTGGCTGACCAGTTAGCAGAATACCTCCGAGACATCAGGCTCGGCAACGACACCCCGGTCTCGCACCATTTCCACTCTACCGATCATTTTTTTACAACACCTGTCTGTGTTCGGATTGTCCTTATATAGGGGCCATCTTCACCGTGAATTTGCAAACAAACTACTAAATGACAATGTGAAGTCAGAACAATGGTCTGAGTTAGCCTTGCTACTGCTGCCCAAAACTGGAGACCAAAGAAATACTGGGAATTACAGAGGGACCAGTCTGTCATTCATTGTTTCAAAAATGGTCAACAAGATGATACTTAACCAAATACAACCTAAGATAGACAAACAATTGCAACCAAATTAAAATGGATTCAGATCAGGACGGTCAACAACATCTCACACTGTTGCACTTAGAAGACTGATAGGAGGAGTTAAGAGCCATAATAAGAAGGCTATCATTATCTATGTAGACTTTAAAAAGGCTTTTGATTCAGTACATAGAGGAATGATGATAATGAAGATACTTAAAGCATATGATATTTCACCAAGAATTCTGAGAGTAATAAGTAAGCTGTATGAGAACACCATAGTGAAGGTGATCGTTCCTGATAGAGACGGAATACTTTAAAGTCAAAGCCGGAGTATTACAAGACAACATGCAAGCACCTTATCTCTTCGCCATCATTCTGGACTATGTAATGTGTAGAAAGTACGAGGGCAAGGAAGAAGAACTGGGATTCAAACTGCATAGGCAAAGAAGTAGATGGCATCAAGTAGTAACAGTAACTGACCTGGACTATGCTGATGACCTGGCATTACAAACAGAGAGGACAGATCAGGCACAGGAGGTACTGAGCAGATTAGAGCAGGAATCGGGGAAGGTAGGATTATACTGCAGCACAAAGAAAACAGAGCTGCAAGTATTCAACCATGAAACGCCCTGCGTCAATGAAAGTGAGAGATGGTAAGTTGCTCAAAGTATTTGAAAATTTCAAACACCTTGGTGCATGGACACAAAGTACTGGAAAAGATATCATAGTAAGGAAAGCTCTTGCCTGGAATGCATGCTATAAATTGAGAAAGGTATGGAGTTCAAAGTTAGCAAGGAAATTGAAAGTGAGGTTGTTCCTGGTGTTGAAGAAGCAGTTGGATGGTTGTTATACGAAGATGCTTAAAATGGCACTTAATGTCTCCTGGAAAAGCCATACAACAAACACCAACTCATACCAGGAACTACCAAAAGTAACATTGAAGATACAGCATTGAAAGATGAGGCTAGGTGGACACTGTGTCAGACAAACCGATTAAATTGCTAACAAGCTAGTGCTCTGGCAACCAATGGAAGGAAGAACCAGGAGAGGAAAGAGGAAGACAACCTATATTGACAACTTGCTGGAGGATACTGGTATGGAAGGGATACAGGAGCTGAGGACCATTATGGGAGATCGAGATGAGTGGGGAAAACGTGTGGAAACTGTCTTGCTGAGGGATGATCTAGATATATATGCTTTTGGAGCGAATGGTTTTGTTATACAGTGCCGTATTATTTACAATCCTGTAAATAATAATAATAATGGTATTTTGGCAATGATCATAATATTTAATGGTGAAGAACCAAACAACACGAATCACCAGTTTCATGAATTATATATATATATGTGTGTGTGTATGTATATATATCTATATATGTGTGTGTGTATATATATATGCATATATATTTATGTATATATATGTGTGTGTGTGTGTGTGTGTGTGTGTGTGTGTGTGTGTGTGTGTGTGTGTGTATATATATATATATATATATATATATATATATATATATATATATATATATATATGTATATGTGTTTGTGTATATATATATATATATATATATATGTATATATACTCATATACATACACACATATATATACACATATATACACACATATATATACATATGTATATATATACACATATATATATATAATCACACACACACATACATATATGTATATATATATATCATCATCATCGTCGTCATTGTATAACGTCCGCTTTCCATACTGGCATGGGTTGGATGGTTTGGCTGAGGACTGGACTGAGGACTGGACTGAGGACTGGTCTCACTTGGCTTGTTGGGTCTTCTCAAGCACAGCATATCTCCAAAGGTCTCGGTCACTAGTCATTGCCTCAGTAAGGCCCAATGTTTGAAGTTTAGCAGAGAACTTCAATAAGCCACATCAAAATCTCCATCCCTTAAAGAACCCTTCATTCTTAACTGAAACAAAACTTGAAGCACATTAGCAAAAGCTACTCAATCATGAAATGCCTCTAACAATATCAATCACTCCTAAACTCATCCACAAATAATTTTACAGTTAAATTCATAAGGCACACACACACACACACACACCTGCAAGTTATTAAAATTCTCTAACATTTACCAACAAAACCATCCTACCATGGCATCAATATCTGCAAACACAATTCATAACAAAACAAACTTGATACCAAAACATGTGAACAGCCTTAACCTTTTAGTGCTTAAACCAGCTGTATCCGGCCCAAGTATTCTATACATTTTATGCTCAAAGTGACCAGGCATCTCACACCTACCTTGCAATGTCATTCTAAAAATAAACAATTACATCTTTCAAATCTCGAAGCTACAAGATAATACCAGATTAATTTTTTTAAATGTGAATGAATAAGGATTACTTTTGATATATTAATCTGAACGCTAAAGGGTTAATTATATTAACAGAAAAACAGTTCTTACTCGACAGAAAAACAGCTCTAACTTGAAAATTGCAATGCTGTGAAACTCAGTATCAGAAGGAAAAGACACTGAATTTAATATAATATACTCTACAATATTTGCTGAGCATTTAGATGTGAAGACTTGGGAATGTTAACCAATCATGTCAGTTCATGAGATTGTTAGTTTTAGACTGATTCTGATTACAGGCTGCATGTGAAGGACTAATGGAGCTTTTCCTTGGGCTCAAAATTTTCCTATTTTCTAGGGATTTGTTAACTAACATCAAAACATAATCTAATTGGGACTGGTAATCCCTTGAATTTAAATGATAGATTTAATGAGATTTTTAGGATGAGTAAATTATATATCCTCACCTGAAATGTTCCATAATAATTTGTGATTTCTACTACATGGGAGTTGTACGTCTTCATATTTCTCTTTGTTTCATTGTACAGTCTTGAGATAAATTTCTGCAGTGGCCACATTTGGTGTTTTTAATCACCATAGTAGGGTGAACTTCTATGCAGTTGCTTGGCCTGCTAGAAGTAGTAGCCAACCTATCTTAAATCATACACTACTGTCTTAAAAAAAAAAGACACAATAGATAATGTACTCCCTGATATACTAGAAGAAAAAAAAGCTGGAATGCTTTTGATTAATAGGTCTGCTTAATCAGGTTTGACCTGGGGTTAAACAACAACTGCTGCAGGACATTATATCAATAACTGGGAGTAAATACTGTCCTGTCAGTCAGCCAGCCATGATTGTTGCAAGTTCTGTACAATATTGAGAGAAACATTGAATTCTTATCAACAGATATTACTTTTCTATAACAAGAATAACATGGAAGTTCATAATAGTTACAAGTCATGTGATTGCTACCTTTTCTGATAGACGAAAGCTTATTGGTATACAGAGAGAGAATGAAACACATTAAAATCAGTGGAGAGGAAGCACAGATATGAAAAGTAACTCAATAATTTATGTGAAATACATTATATATAATCCAGAGTAAGAAAATGGTAGGTACTATGATGGCAAAAATCATTGGTAAAGTTTTGAAATTTGGATATATTTAAACCTTTAGCATTAAAATTAGTCTGTTAAATGTAATGCTCATTTATTCAAATTGTTTTGAATTTATCAGGCATTGTCTTATAGCTTTGAGATTTTGATGATGAGATTGTTTATTTTTAGAATTACATTGTAAGATAAATGTGAGAGACCAGATATGGCCAGTTTGAACATTAAACAGGTAGAATATTTGGGCCGGATATGGCCAGTTTGCATGCTAAAAGGTTAAAAGCTGTGGTAAGACAAGACTAATGATGCTTCAAATAAAGCCCTTTGTTGGATAGAAGTTGGCTTGTTTGGGGTCTGCACTAGTCTTGCTTTTGCATCATAGTATCTGAGTGCATATTTCAAAAATCAATCAAGAAAAATTTCTCACTTCAAAATACTGCTATTGTGCCTCAACCACCCTATTCCCCATTGGTCCCATAGTAATGGGCTTACTATGCAGAAATGTTTGTAAATGACATTGACTGGTGCAGAAAAATTGGAATGAGTAGTTAAAAAGTGCAACAATGAGGCCTTGGATTCAACCTCATACATAAATATGCAGTCAACACCCATTCAATTCATGCTATCCAAGACACACCAGAATAAATGTCCCTTATTACCTACCTAAAAGAATTGGCACAATGGTATGTGCAGCAAACATTCATGACATAAGACTTCAAGAACTGAAGGATACACTCCTTGACAAGAATTATCTGCCATTCTTAATTGATGATGGAATATAATGAACCGAGAAATTCAATATCCAAGGAACTAAGACAAACAAAACAAAGAAATATATCAGAATTGAAAGTCCTACTATACAATTCCTCCTACAACCCCAAATAAAAATGAGGAGATTACAAGGGTCTTGAAGTTCTGTGATTTAAATGACCCAATGACCTGAAACACTAACTTCAGATAATTAGCCAGTCACCTGATCATCTATCACTGTGATGAGAGAATAGGGTAGGCAGATAGTTGTAAATGTAAAATCTTTTCTTAACGAAGACTGTATAACCAAACATAAGTTAGTGGTTAATGACTTGAGACATAGAACTAAGATTCAGAGACAAACCAGTCTGAGAAATGAAGATGTGGAAGCTTAAAGAGCCATTGAACGGCCAGAGATTTAGAGAGGTTCTAGATGAAGCATTTGACAAGGAAGAGGCAGTACAAATGTTTAACATGGAGGGTAACTGGAAGTTCCTATGGGTAAATCTACTGAGGGTTACTGACCAAATATGTGGCTGGTGGAATATTCCAGCCAAAATGAAAGTGACATGGTGGTGGAACAGTAAAGTAGACAGAGCCATAAAAGGGAAGAGACAAGTTTGGCAAGATTAGAAGAATGAAAATAGCAGAGTATTATACCAGGTAGCTAGAGCTAAGCAACAGGTCCATTTAGCAAAGGAAAAAGCAGAAGTAAGAGGTTTGCCAATGTTTTTGGAATGTAAGAGCTAGAGGCATGAAACATTCCAGATTGCAAGATAATGTATAAGAGCAAATCAGGTGTGGGTGTGTGGTAAGAAACTTGCTTCCCATCCACATGGTTCCAGATTCAGTCCCACTGCATGGCACCTTGGGCAAGTGACTTCTACTATAGCCTCAGGCCAACCAAAGCCTTGTGAGTGAATTTGGTAGACAGAAACTGAAAGAAGCCTGTCATATATATATATATATATATATATATATATATATATATATATATATATATATATATATATATATATATATATATATATATATATATATCATCATCATCATTTAACGTCCGCTTTCCATGCTAGCATGGGTTGGACGATTTGACTGAGGACTGGTGAAACCGGATGGCAACACCAGCTTCCAATCTGATTTGGCACAGTTTCTACAGCTGGATGCCCTTCCTAACGCCAACCACTCAGAGAGTGTAGTGGGTGCTTTTATGTGTCACCCGCACGAAGGCCAGTCAGGCGGTACTGGCAACGGCCACATATATATATATGTATGTATATGTTTGTGTATCTGTGTTTGTCCCCCCACCCATTGCTTGACAACTGCTGTTGGTGTGTTTACGTCCCTGTAACTTAGCAATTCGGCAAAAAAGACCGATAGAATAAGTACCAGGCTTACAAAGAATAAGCCCTGGGGTCAATTTGCTCAACTAAAGGCAGTGCTCCAGCATGGCTGCAATCAAACGACTGAAACAAGCAAAAGAATAAAAGAATACATATATACATATTATATATATATATACATATATTCCATATATACATATATATTGTATATATACATATATTACATATATACATATATTTATATATATATATATATATATATATATATATATATATATATATACATATATATATATTATGTATTTGTGTGTGTGTGTCTTTGTGTCTGTCCCCCACCATCACCTGACAACTGATGTTGATGTGTTTATGTCCCCGTAACAGCGGTTCAACAAAAGAGACCGATAGAATAAGTACTAGGCTTACAAAGAATAAGTCCTGGGGTCAATTTCTTTGACTAAATCCCTTTAAGGCAGTGCTCCAGCATGGCTGCAGTCATATGAATGAAACAAGTAAAACAATAAAAGGATACTGTATGAGAGAAGTGTGTACTGGTGAATAATGGTACACTTGCACATAATGATTTTGTAAGGAAAGAGGCATAGAAATGCAATTATGAATGATATTAAATATGAACCCAACAGAGGGACCAGCCATAGAAAAGGCCATTGGATCATCAGACATTAGAACTGAGATTAGGTATCACTGTGAATTTTTGAAAATATTTAAATCTAACTTTTTCTTGGAGAACATCCAAAAAGAAACGTTTTGATACTGCATTTATAAAATTAGGATGAACATTTTAGGGAATATAACAATTTGAATGGTCAGTGAATTGGTCAAAACCTTGCCTGATTGGCCTAAATGAATAATTAGCCATATTTGTGATTTTATATCTTTGAAACTGAGGTGACAATCATCTTTAAAGTGCACAAATGAACAGTGACTATGGCATAGCTCTTTTACTCTTTTACTTGTTTCAGTCATTTGACTGCGGCCATGTTGGAGCACCGCCTTTTAGTCGAGCAAATCGACCCCAGGACTTATTCTTTGGAAGCCTAGTACTTATTCTATCGGTCTCTTTTGCCGAACTGCTAGGTTACGGGGACGTAAACACACCACCATCGATTGTCAAGCGATGCTGGGGGGACAAACACAGACACACAAACATATATATATATATATATATATATATATATATATATACATATATACGACGGGCTTCTTTCAGTTTCCGTCTACCAAATCCACTCACAAGGCTTTGGTCGGCCCGAGGCTATAGTAGAAGACACTTGCCCAAGGTGCCACACAGTGGGAATGAACCCGGAACCATGTGGTTGGTAAGCAAGCTACTTACCACACAGCCACTCCTGTGCCAATAGCAGTGGCCTATTTTCTTTTTTTTTCAAGTTCTTGGAGAAAACATTGTTTTAGCAATTTTTAAAAATATTTATGTAAAGTCTATTTTGTTACATGTAACAAACAGTCAATTTCATGGTGTTTTCAAACCTAACTAAATCCAAGTGTAAGCCTTAAGTTTTGGTACATTTATGCAAGGCATAAATCCAGGGATTTAGAGATATGACACCATTTCAATATAATTTTAATAGACTATAAAAAATGGCTATAAATGACAGAGTTTCAGATGAGGACGCCCACATAAGTTGTATTTTTTCCATTTTGACATGGACTTATCCAGTTTTTTTCATCACAGCCTTGGAAATGATGGGAGGAAGCCTTTTATGAAAAACACTTTTGAAAAGCATAAATTTTAGGACATTAAAAACACAGCAAACTCAATGGTAGGAGAGAGAGGAACTATAAGTCATGGTAATTAAATGATGGTTCAACTACATATCTTACCGTCTTTTCTGTAATACTAGTTATCTTTCATATACGCATATATGCACACACACACACAAACATATATATACATACAGACACACACACGCATCCATACACACACACATATACATATATATTACATGCATACCTCCACACAAACACACAACACATACAAATATATGATAGACTTCTTTCAGTTTCTGTCTACTAAATCCATTCACAAGGTTCTTGTTGACCAGGGGCTATAGCAGAAGACACATGCCCAAGGTAACACACAGTGAGACACATACATTAAAAAACCAAAAATGTACTTTGAGAACTTTTCATGGATAAAAGGAAGTTCTTACATTTTTATCAAAATATGCTACTGATTTTAAATGCTTTAAAAGATGATTTAGTTCTGCTGAAATAAAGGGAAAATTAACTGAAATAAATTAATCTTGTATGTTATCTGTTCTGGAAGTTTATAAGTTTTGTATCCTTCTGCTTGCTGCTGGGTTGTAGTAGTAGTAGTAGTAGTAGTAGTAGTAGTAGTAGTAGTAGTAGTAGTAGTAGTAGTAGTAACAACAGTTCAAGCAGTGACAGTCGTCCTTTCTCATTATGGAGTAGCAACATTAACAATGCTAGTGGATGTAGCAGCTATGGTAGTTGGTGCCAGTCAAACTAGAAGGGGTGGCAGTAGTTGTTGCCCTTTCTCTCTGACAATTATTTAAAAGTGGTCGGTATCTGGTTATGAAAGTTGTTTCTTTGTCAATGCATTGTCATGGTGTGTAATTGCTAAATTGAAATAGAGGGGGTAAAAATCATAAAATATATATGTGTCTATATATTCACCAGATCCTATTATATTTTCAAACACAGATGAAGTTATTTTTTTATATTCTGAAGACTTGTCCTTGTTTAAAATGGATCTCTGACCCTTGTGTCAGATTAAAACATATACCACAGTTGGGTTTTCCTCATTTTTCTAACTGCTAGTTCTGTTGTTACTGTATGAAGTTTGGCCTTTGTTAGTATTTTTTCACTGATTTCGGTTGTCTTTTGCTCTTTATGATGCAAAATATTTGGAGATTTTGGTTCAACTTGATATCCTTTTCAGTGTCGATATGTTTTAGAATATGATATAGGCCTAATGGTTTTGAGGATTGTGGGTGGAAAT
Organism: Octopus bimaculoides; assembly: GCF_046866305.1. Classification (NCBI taxonomy): domain Eukaryota; kingdom Metazoa; phylum Mollusca; class Cephalopoda; order Octopoda; family Octopodidae; genus Octopus; species Octopus bimaculoides. The sequence goes on from NC_142947.1 coordinate 23,995,800, forward strand.
GTACAGGACTTTCAATTCAGATATACTTTTTCATTTTGTTTGTCTTAGTTCCCAGATATTGAATTTCTTAGCTTGTTATATTTCCATAATCAATTAAGGATCATGGATAGTTCCTGTCAAGGAGTGTATCCTTCAGTTCCTGAAGTCTTGTCATGGATGTTTGCATCATATACTGTCATACTGATCCTTCTAGATAGGTCTTTATCTTGTTTAAAAGTCATCTGCTTAAAAAGCAATTGACAAACTCTTGTTCTCAGCTTCAAAAAATGGCGAAACAAATTAATGTCTTGACCAGAAAAACATGGGTAGCAATATTTAACAAGACTTGTGTGGTTTTTATTATAACATTACATTTACTCTCTGAGTTGATTGAGTGTTTTTCTACATGTTGAATCCTTACCACATAATATATATACATACATACATATATATAAATGAGAGTGTGTGTATGTAAATATTGTCATGGAAAGGCTCCAAAACAGTATGCCCTTGAGAAAAATGGATTTGATTTTCAAAACCTGCATCCCAACAACAAGGTATATATATATATATATATATATATATATATATATGAAAGAAGGTTTGAAAATGCAATTTTAAAGATTTTTATTCACTTGACCGGTTTAATCACACACACACACACACACACACACACACACACGAACGTGCACACATGTACACACACCATCCTACCCAAAACACACAAACATACATACACACCACCCAGACACACACACACGCGAACAAACACATACACACACACGACACTAACAAACATTAATCTCACACACACACACACATACGTGCACACATATACACACACACCATCCTACCAAATATAAAACACATACATGCCACAATAAACTCTGGGACCAATCAAAAACGGTTCACACACATACACAAACACATGTATATATACACACACACACATAGAGACATTCTGACCTCTAAGACCAGTCCCAAAAACCACTGAACCATGACAAACTAGCCCAGAAACAAAAAAACTCTTTTAATTCTACATTGCTCTTCCTCATCCCCAACCAGCCCCCCCCTACACACACGTATGTGTGTTCCTTAAAATAGCAAACATTCCCTAGCTACATACAAAAGAGTAAACATGTTAAAAAGACAGGTCAGTTTCTCTCCAAATTTTTGTAAATTCTTAAATATATCACAGGAGTATATATATACTACCAAACACTTTCAGTTGAATACTCTCTTTTAAACTGTTTTAAGCATATTCTTATCATTATCAAAGAATGTATATATGTAGTTTAATACTTAAGCTGCTTTTAACATTTTCTTATTATTATCAAAGAATATATATATATGTATTTTTATATATGTATTCTAATACTGAAACTGTTTTTAATATTTTCTTATGACTATCAAAGAATCTATATATGTATTTTAATAATTTTGTGACAACCAAGCTTATACAAAGCTTTACATTGTACTTTTGACAATCTTTTTCTAAAAAAGTGAAACCGGTCAAGTGAATAAACATCTTTAAAATTGCATTTTCAAACCTTCTTTCATATATATTTCCACTTGTGCAGTATCTTACAACTTTACTTTGTTATATATATCATCATCATCGTTTAACGTCCGCTTTCCATGCTAGCATGGGTTGGACGATTTGACTGAGGACTGGTGAAACCGGATGGCAACACCAGGCTCCAGTCTGATTTGGCAGAGTTTCTACAGCTGGATGCCCTTCCTAACGCCAACCACTCAGAGAGTGTAGTGGGTGCTTTTACGTGTCACCCGCACGAAAACGGCCACGCTCGAAATGGTGTCTTTTATGTGCCACCCGCACAAGCCAGTCCAGGGGCACTGGCAACGATCTCGCTCGAAAATCCTACAGGAGCCAGTCAGGCGGTACTGGCAACGGCCACGCTCAAAATGGTGCATCTCATGTGCCACCCGCACAAGAACCAGTCCAGGGGCACTGGCAACGATCTTACTTGGCTTGCCGGGTCTTCTCACGCACAGCCCATTTCCAAAGGTCTCGGTCCGTAGTCATCGCCTCGGTGAGGCCCAATGTACGAAGGTCTTGCCTCACCACTTCAGCCCAGGTCTTCCTGGGCCTACCTCTTCCACGGGTTCCCTCAACTGTTAGGGTGTGGCACTTTTTCACGCAGCTATCCTCCTCCATTCTCACCACATGTCCATACCAGCGCAATCGTCTCTCTTGCACGCCACAACTGATGCTTCTAATGTTCAGCTTTTCTCTCAAGATACTTACACTCTGACGGGTATTCACATTGACATTACACATCCAACGGAGCATACTGGCTTCATTCCTTGCGAGCTTACGTATGTCCTCAGCAGTTACAGCCCATGTTTCACTGCCATGTAGCATGGTTGTTCGTACGCATGCGTCATACAGTCTGCCTTTTACTCTGAGTGAGAGTCCCTTTGTCGCCAGCAGGGGTAAGAGCTCTCTAAACTTTGCCCAGGCTATTCTTATTCTAGCAGCTACACTTTCAGCGCACCCACCCCCACTACTAACTTGGTCGCCCAGATAGCGGAAGCTATCGACTACCTCTAGTTTTTCACCCTGGAATGAGATAGAAGTTGTTTCCTGTTTGTTTGCAGTCTTTATTGCACCTGAACATCTGCCACAAACAAAAACTAACTTGCTAGTTAACCTGCCTTTGATGTTGCTGCACCTCTTATGTGTCCATAGCTTGCACCGGGTACATCTTATAGAGTTACTACCTACTCCTTTTCTACATACTGAGCAGGGCCATCTACCTGAAGGGGTTTGTGTTTTATCTACCTTCCTACTTATTAGGATTTTGGTTTTAGCTAGGTTGACTCTAAGGCCCTTCAATTCTAGACCTTGCTTCCACACCTGAAACTTCTCCTCTAGTTCTGATAGTGACTCCGCAATTAGGGCAAGGTCATCAGCATAGAGGAGCTCCCAGGGGCAACCTGTCTTGAACTCCTCTGTGATTGCCTGGAGGACTATGGTAAATAATAGGGGGCTGAGGACGGAACCTTGGTGGACCCCTACCTCTACCCGGAATTCATTGCTGTACTCATTTCCAACCCTCACCTTACTGGCCGCATCTCTGTACATGGCTCGCACAGCTCTCACTAGCCATTCTTCTATCCCAAGTTTCCTCATTGACCACCAGATAAGGGATCGGGGGACCCTGTCAAAGGCTTTCTCCATGTCAACGAAAGCCAGGTACAGAGGTTTATCCTTGGCTAGGTATTTCTCTTGCAACTGTCTCACTAGAAATAAGGCATCAGTAGTGCTTTTACCTGGCACGAACCCAAACTGCATCTCATCTAAATTGATTCGCTCCCTAATTAGTTGGGCTATGACCCTCTCTGTAACTTTCATAACCTGATCTAACAGCTTGATGCCTCTGTAATTATTTGTGGGTGGTGTAAGGTCCCCTCCCAACCCAGAGTAACGTGGTGGTGGAACAAGGAGGTAGACAGGGCTATTAGACAAAAGAAACAAGCTTGGAAGGACTGGAAGAACGGTGGTAGCAGGGAATTGTACCAATGTGCCAGAAGGGAGGCTAGGCGACAGGTTTATTTAGCCAGAGGGGAAGCAGAATATATATATATATATATATATATATATATATATATATATATATATATATATATATATATATATATATATATATATATATATTATATATATATATTATATATATATATATATATATATATATATATTATATATATATATATATATATATATATATATATTATATATATATATATATATATATATATATTATATATATATATATATATATATATTATATATATATATATATATATATATATATATATTACAACAGACATTTAATGATGATGATGATGATGATAATGATATATATTATACAATGGGCTTTAAGTTTCTATCTACCAAATACACTTACAAGGCTTTGGTTGCACTGAACATGAAATCAAGTGGTTGGGAAGCAAACTTTTTACCACAGCCACACCTCACACACACTATATTAAAATATATGCACATATACAAGAATATATAAAGTCCATAGATGGGACCCAGACAGGTACTACCAATCTGGATCGGAACAGACCTAGGAGTAATGATAATTAAGGAGTGACTCCATGCTCCCCACAAACCCAGAACTAGGAGAAATATACTCTAACATAAAATTTGCAATCAAAATTGTACCAGTCATCCTGCAATGCATATCATTGGAATCTACTATGGCAACCAAGAGAGTGGCAAAAGTGTCATGCAAGCTTTTTTCACTTAAATCCAAGGACGTACACATGTCTCACTATCATATCATTTCTTGATCTATTTCGTATTTTTTAGAAAGTCCTGTACTGATTGATAATGCATGACATGAAAAGTCATATCCATGCACAGGTATGGCTGTGTGGTAAGAAGTTTGCTCGCCAACCATATGGTCCTGAGTTCAATCCCACTATGTGGTACCTTGGGCAAGTGTCTTCTACTACTATATATGATGGAGGCAATCATCGCGTGTGTGTGTGTTTGTGTATAGGGTGCAAGGGTATTTGAGGACTATTCTCATTATATTACTCTTTTGAACCAATTAAAAGGTCTTTATTTATTTCAGATCTCCTTTGGAAGATAAAATGCTGACACAAAAAATGAAAAGACATACAGTCATTGTTGCCATATGTGCAGAACACAGTGATTTAGAAATTGCCAACATTCTAAATGTTGCAAGATAT